>NC_056743.1:889282387-889372387 GCF_019279795.1 Protopterus annectens | reverse complement strand
CATACTCCCATCCTGAACAGAGCTGACTTTTGATGACTTGTAGCACTGCTTCACATTGGTTGATTTTGTTCTCTAACAAACTTCATCGCAAGGCTTCTGGACTTCTGGCTGCGAAGGATGAAGGCTAATGTGTATGCTAGTACACTGTGTGCAGCATTAACCCTAGCCATTTATTTAAAGACATTTGCTGTCTTAATTTTATTGCTATCCAGGAATGCCATGTGGAATAAATTATCCACATTTAAGTGTGACTGACATTCGGCAAGATTAGGTCATACTGTTACATTAAGTACATGCATTAAATAAATAAATAACAATATTCCTTGATATCCAAACACAGATCGCTGTTGCAGTAGCTTGAACTATATGGATCTTCCCCTACTGCAACTGGCCAGCTTCCAAAAGCTAAAGGCACTTTCCAAGCACTCAAATGACAGGAGCTTCTGCACAGCCCCATAAAACAGATATATGTACTGTAAAAAGCTCCACAGCTTTTTTTCCTCAGAAGAGAGTTCTCCTTTGTCAGTCCCTGTGTAACTCTCACCTGGCTAGCGTCTTCAAGAGCTGAATAAAATGTACATTTTTCTGTGAAGAATTTTATAAAGTGAGTTGTTCTGCAAATGATTGCATACACTTTCTGTAAGGAATTTTTTTTTTTTTAGATTCTACACTTTATATGTCTGGGGCAGGATATTGTGCTTATTGGAGGACTGTCAGTGGTTTACTTACCTCAGAACCACTTGCTGTTCACTTTATAATTTGCCAACTCATCTAGGCTCCCTTCCCCATTTTCTGTATCTCTTCCTCAGCTTACCTATTGGTCTCCTGGTAGTATCTTTCCCTGCACACAAAAAGAAGAAAATTTGAAAGGAATCTTCATGGGGTCAGGTTGGACCATATTCTGCCTCAGCTGCTGATGGGCTGGTTGTCATTCCTCAGATTGTCCATCTTTTTCCTCCAGTCCTCTTCTTGGAGTTTATTCAGCCACAAAGATTGAAGGATAGCCCCATTATATGTGTGGCACTATGGATGTCTTTGGAAGGCAAGGTAGAGACACTTTTGCTGGTATCAGGGAAGATGGATGGTCTTCATTTGGCCAAGAAGGATAGGTGAAAGCTGGGACTAGTGTGCCTAATATAAGTCAGTCTGTTTTCAGTATTTACTTTGAAAAAAAAAACTTTCAGTCTTGCGTTTCTATTTCTGTGGACAGGACAAATTTACTGGGATTTGCCAAAGAATGTAATGCTTTCTTCTTTGCCTTCTCATTCTTCAGACAGGAAAGAGAAACAGTTCCTTTCCTTTCTGACCAGGAATTACAGTCAGAAGAGGAGCACACATTTCCCGGGGATAGTTGTACTTCAGGAAATTCTTCTCAAAGTACTCTGATGCTGAGGAAAATTTTTCATCAGATGCCCCAGCTGAAGAGATTTCTTTCTCTGACACTTTGTCTATGACGAAAGAGTTTTTCAGTGGGACCAGAATGAAGTTCCTTTGGCAGAAAGCACGTGTTATTAATAATTACAGTTAGAGATGCTCAGAGCTGTAGCTGTCCCTCCTGTCTTACCTGCCTTAGAGAATGTTTTCCTCACTGCTTCTACCTTACCTGATGATCAGCTTCCTGTCCTCAGCCTAGCCAATAATACCCAGGATATGACAATAATATATTTAATTCCCTAGATATGGGATGGGGTAGTATCAGAGTAGTAGGTCTTTGGGTGTTGGAGCCCTGAGAAATTATACAGACTGCCTCTGTCCTTAAGGAACAGTAGTCTGAAAAAGTTCTACAAAGTACCCAAGACATACAAGTACCTGTTTTCGAATTTTAAAGCAGATCCGACAGTTATTTCTTTATCTCTCACTCTCTTCAAATCTGTGTCTGCTGAACAGGTTATGACCACTAACCCTATTTCCCTGACAAGGATGGAAAAGCTGTGGGTACATTAGGGAAGAAATGTATTCATTCTAGTACTTTAAATTTCAGAATGTTAAACTGTCAAGCTCATGTGTTAAAGTTTTTATTGTTATTTTTTAAAATGTGCAGAAGTTAATGGCTAATATTCCTTCTTTTCTGGTAAAGAAGTCATTAAATACTTCTCTAACAGCAATTTTTCATGTGACTAAGCATGTTTTAATGTGTGCTTATGATGCTGCTGATTCTTCCTCCAGAGCTGTAGCCACTCTATCAGTTTTGAGAAGATTTGTTTTGCTTCTTTCTCAATATCTTTCTGATGGTGTTAAATCTGAAATGTTAAATTATCCTTTGGATAAAACAGGTTGTTCTGGTCCTTCTGCAGCTAAGATGTTTAAAAATGTATGACAAAAGGGGAAAACTAATTCAAGGAGTGTTTTAGAATTTTCAACTTTCCATTGTTAGAGCAAATAGTAATTTCCCCTTCTCCTCAGTTTCTTTCTCCTATTATACAATTTTAAGCAGCAAGGAGACAGCAAACGTAACTGTAAAAAGCAATGGAAAATAGGCTCTAAAAAGAAAGGAAAAGCTTCTAATAATTAAAGACAGTTCTGTCAGTCATCTGCCTCTTCAGGCTTCCCCTACAGTAAACTTTCCATGTCTCTGAGACTTCATCTCCCCTTGTGGCATCAGATTGTTTTAGACAACTGAATTCTGTCGGTAATCTAATGAAGGTGTACTTGGCAATATGAATCCTTCTCCCCTATCCAGGGATTCCTTCTTGTCAGGGGAAAGCAGATCTCTTTACTTCTTCCCATCATGCAACACATGATGTCACAGGAGTCATAAAGCCTGTGTTCTCAAATCTCCTAGGTAAAATGTTTTATTCAATAATTTTTCTAGTTCCCCAATCGGAAGGACCATGGAGACTTGTAACGGATCTTTATTTTTTAAACCTTTTTGTCAGGATTCCGAAGATCAAGATATTATCTCTTCAGTGTAACACACCAAAGCTGAGTCTAAATGATGCCTAGCATCATAGCCCCACAGCAGAGCATTTCAGGCATTTCTTAAGACTTGCTGTATCTGGCTAGCATTATCAGTTGTCTGTTTTACCCTCTGGACTGTCTGCAAGCATCAAGGGTAACAGCATGCCTATTTATAATCATTTTTACTGCAGACTTCAAGCATTCACATTTTTCTATATTTGTACAATTGTCTTATCTTTGCAGTTTTTTTTACTTCAGCTGTCAAAAGGTTTTAGAAAAAATTTCAGGAAGTTGCAATCAATCTGGATTTTCATCTAACCTTTCAGCAATCTTTTCTCATTCCTTCTCACAAAATTATTTTTTGGAATGTTTGCTGGACTTTGCCTTGGGAAGAGACTTTCTTCCTTCTGACAAGGTAAAATTATTTTGCAATTCTTCCTGAGTTTGTCCAGTCAAAACTATTTATCTGAAAAGGAGTTTCTGGGATTCTGGGGTATATGCCATCATGCTTTTCAACCCACAGACACTGAAAATAGGTATTTGAACCTTCAGGAAAGCTGATCAGCAGTTTATCTCCTATGAAGGTAAGAGGAAACTCAACCAGTTTCAAAACAGACTGTTTCCAGGCGGTTGTCTCATGCTATTGCCTTTTGTGATACTCAACATAATAAGCCACTTCCAGGCAGGGTTACAACCCATTCTACAAGGGCTTTGGCTTCTTTGGTGACTTTCTAGAGAGGGTGGACTCTAGATGTATTCTAGAGGCAGCAAAATGATCCTCTCTATAAATATTTGCAAAGTCCTACAAATTGGATTCCTTTTCCAGGTCCAGAACAGGCTTTGCTTGGACGATTCTCAGGAAGCCCCTGCAGTCTTGGTTTATTAGCCTCCTCCGCTGTATTTTCCTTTTTCTTCCCTATATTATAGTAATCGACCAATATAGCTCAGGCTACTGTAGTAGTGATCTGTGCTTGAATATAGTACAGTTGTGTAAGTGAAACTTACCATAACACGAGATGTTCTAAAACATTTCTGCTGAAGTAGCCTCCCTCCCTTCAGACCCATTTTCTGCTGCCATTTTTTTTTTTCAAAATGAACCTGCACCAGAAAGTTAATATCCTTACCTTTAGGTGATGATTAGCAATGTTTGCCTTGTAGCATAATACAAGAGATCACAAAGATCATTGGACAATAAGCCTGGATTAATGCTCTGCTTCTTACCACACCATAAAACAATATACTGTACACTGATGAACGATAAAAGAAAAAAATAATGGATGGGTAGGTGCTTATTGTTAAAAACATAGTTTATTTTGAGATTTTACTTTGTAGGTAGGTGCTCCCAGACTAAAAGTCACAAAGTAACATTGGCAAAATGCAATTGTGTGGATAATAAGGGCTCCACTAAACCTGCTTGAGGTGAAATTCCTCAAGCATCTATAGTATCCAGAAAAAAAGGTGAATGACATAATTTTGAATGCTGTTTACCATAGGAAATCTTTGCCGGTGTGGTTTCTATCCATGTGCTGGTAATGAATCACTTATTTAGGGAGATTTCCTTTTTCTTTGCATGTACTTCAGTCATGTATATCAGTTTGGTTCAGTTTTCTTGGCAAGCTGCATTGCACCGAACTGTGGTTATGTCTTGTTGCTTTTTCCACTAATACCTATGATTAAAAAAAAAACAACAGCATAACATATAGCTCACATCAGCATTGTAAATGTTTATACTACTACTACACAAAATAGTGTAACAGAATTTGTGAAATAAATGAGGGATTACAACAGCATTTTCACAGGAACTGTTTACTATCAGCACAAGCTAATTTTATAAAATAAGTTTACCCATCTTCATTGCTCAGAGGGATAAAACCATAACTACAGCCCAGAAGGCCCAAGGCTGGCTCAGGTGCTGGAGAAACCAGGTGGCAGATGGTAAGTGAGCAGCTGATACTGGCTCACCTCTCCTGGTGGGGGGGGGTGGCAGGGTGGGACAGAGGGGGTCAGGCCTGCTGAAATGCTTGCACCTGAGTTTTTCTGTGCAGTAGGTTTAAACATCTCAACACAATATGAGATAAAGAGCAGGAAACAGCGAAGATGATTCCTACCACATCCTTCACCGATTTCTATCTGCTACTAAACTTGCAAAAGTATTTAAAATTAGATATCAAGAAAATGAATAATGACATAAGATCATATTGGAAAATCTGGCCAAATTTTTTTTTTACCAAGTGAACTGGTCCATTTTAAATACCCTCTTTAAACAGAATACTTTCAACCTTTCACTGAAATGACAAAACACTTTTTATACATAGATGCTGCCAGTATGATCCACTAGGTTGCATATGGACTTTCTGTTTAGTAACTTCCACCTCTGTAAAATCTTAGAATGTATAAATGTAACTACTGTTTGTGTATGAATTTAAATAGAAATGTAACTACTCTGTGTTAAACTGGAACTTAGTATAATGCAATGTATGTAAATGGAGCTTTTCCCTGGGGCTCTGCTGAAAATGGGTATTATACAGTTGGACTTTCCCAGTAAACAAAGACAAATAAATAAATAAATAAATACATTTTAAGCCCTTTTCACTATTATCTGAGTCATGAAGGCAGGGAAAGGTAATGACATATTGGTCATTTATTGCAGGCAATTCAACCAGCTTTGGAAAGAGCAGACACATCAGTGCTGTAGTTCAGGTTTGTAGCTGTGAAGACATACATGTTTATGTATGTATACACACACACACACACACACACACACACACACACACACACACACACACACACACACACACACACGATTACTAGAACACAGCTTGGCAAAAGCAGGCTATCAACTTAGATTAGTAAAAGATGAAAAACGAGTGCTAATGTACGTTCTGCAGGGGAGCTAAATCCAGCTCGCCACCACACTAGGTGTAGTTGACGAATCAGGAATCAATAATTTCTGACATAATGAAAAACTGCTCAGCTATCAGAATCAGCAACAAAGACACATAAACACACACGTGTGGGTTTGGGTCTGTGTGTGACAGTGTGTGTGTGCACGTATATGTTTATAGGTATACACATATGGATATGTTAATGTGCATGGGGTCAGATGAGAGTGAGACCTTTAAATCTGTCCACCTCCATTGATGTACATAAGAAAACACAGACGTTCATTGCTATCAGATGCTTTATTTAAGGCTTCATTCAGTCTGTGCACAGATCTTCACATTCGCTACTTGATCAAAGCCTGAGACTCACAGCAGTGTTAAACACCTGTCTGTCTCATCACCTCTCTGTACTTGCTTGAAGGTCAGCACAGCGATACATACATAAATATTCATCCCTGAGTTCAACTTCTGATTGACAAACTCAAAGCCTCATTTTATGCAGTGAATGCAAGGCCCTGAGACATTTTCTCAGTCAAATATGAAGTTAGAAAATTCTCATTTTCTTTTGCAGGGGAAAAGAGGGAGAGAGAAGAGAGAGAGGGATGCCCTAAAACTAAGACAAAATGTAGATTACCTAGAATTCTAATCCTTCCTTTTATTAAGTGACTAGCTTGGGAACGGGCTATGGTACTTTGTCTGCCTATCCCTCTGTGTAATTTTTCTGACAACAGATAAAGTGCGTGACAGAGAAACATGATCAAGTACCTGGTGATGAACCTCGGCAGCCATTGATCTGTGCAGCAGGAATGCTTCTTTCATCTAATGCCTCCCGCTTTGGGTTCCAACACAGTAACATGAAGACACAGCCAGACTTCTGTTTAGCCAGTACCCTTTTTTACATCAGTAATTCAACAATTCAGTTAACTTGTTTCTCGTTAACCCCATTCCCAGGCTTAACTCCGAGAAGGCGATGTTTTTGGATTCTCTACTCAGTTCTCCTTGCCTGCCTCACATTGTTCTCCTTTGGTCTTGATTTGTTCTTTTCTGCATCTTCAATAAGTTATTTTCTTTTCTCTGTCTTTCCTCATCTTTTCAGACAAAATACATTTATTTAAAACAATGTCATATTTTTTGACTAGAGGTGCCTGCTAAACCACTTAAGGAAAAACTTCACTGTGGCAAATAATGCTTATTACAACTGTATTGTACTGTTGTGTATAACTGTAAATGCCTTCAGTGGTATGCCACATTAAAGCAATCAGCTAGATTTCAATCTCTCCTTCCATTAGTTCCTCAAAATGACTGCATAAAACTAGGATTACCACCTGTCCCTCTTTGCGAGGGACAGTCCCACTTTGGGCAGTTTTGTCTTGAGAAAAAAATCTAAAAAATGGCAAATGTCCTGAGGTTTTAAGGCAAAAAATATTTACTAAGTTTTCTTTAATAGTTGCATGAAACAGTTATTTTGTATCTGAAACACCTAAATATTATATGAAATAACATAAGCAACTCATATGCTACAAGAATAAGCTTTTATTTGGACAGAAACAGTGATGTTATGTCCTTTGCACTCCCCGTGGGTATGTCTGTCCTGAAAAATTGCACATTTCTACAAAAAATGTCCCACTTTGGGCATTTGAAAAGGTGGCAACCCTACATAAAACAGGCCGAAATGTGACAAGAATATGTAACATAACTGCTTTGTGGTCAGTTGAAAATAAATTCTTGTTTCTTACTGTGACATATTTAAGAATAAAGAGGGACCGTGCAGAACTTGAGTCATGCCAATTTTCCCTACAGGAATGCAGGCAGCAGATTTGGTATTAGGAACCATTGGATGACTGCATTTTACCAGCTGGAGCTCTAATGACGGCACATGGGGTGACATATGATATACTAAGCTGCTTTCTAGCAAAAGAGAAACACAAAACAGAAATTGGTTGAAATAGTGGCAGGACATGGTTTCCCTGTTTTCTCTGGAGAAACAGTGGATGGGTGGTCACTCTTTCTACTTAAAGTATGACATAATCAAGATTTCAGACAGATAGGAGTCAATTAAAAAAGGTCTGTGCATGAATTGCCGATGCCATATACATATTACAGGACTGCTGACTCTATTATATTCTTCCTTTCTTCTAAGATGGTACAACTTGAGAAGGATACACTGAGTCTGGGATTATAGAATGACACAGCGTGGAAAACAAGGACATAGTAGTGATGATATTTCACATGTCAGCAACTCGTAACTACAGCCTGAAAATATATGTTGTTTGCCCTGACTGTGGTAGTACCCTTTTGTAAACCACCTAATTACCTGTATCAAGGGTGTTGTTTATTAGCTCTTATTGTCATTTGTCCACCAATACTGTGAATTAATTTGTACCTACTCTGGTACTGGTGATGTTTCCACTACCAGTCTCTTGAATTCAGCCCATTACGAAAACAACACAATGTAAAAGATCCTATTATTCTATGCCTCAGCCTTTTTGCTGATTGCTCCCATGTGCATTATACATGTGTTGTCCAATCTGAGTTGGGTGTACCTTGCTTGCTTTCTGTTTCTATCTCCGGGTAGAACTCCAACTTTTGTAATGGCAAACTGTCTACAGCTAATTACTCTTGGCCACCTGCCTCAGAGCTTGCCTCCTCTGAAGTACCCCCAAATCCTATATCCCTCACTGTATTTGTCTGTAGAGATATGGTAACAGCTATCCTGAAAAAAAGTCCAGTGTAGCCTGAGACTGTGCCAACACACAAGTAAGATTATGATCTCTAAAAATTTAGATGATTGAAGGTAAGAATACTACCTTCTTACTTGAGTGACACTATTAATAGTCTTGTCAACTGGCATGCAAGAAATGGAAAACACTGTTACTTATGAAATTAGCAATAAAGGGACAGTGGCATGGATGCTGTTAGGAGCAGTTACACTGTCACCTTAGTCAAAATATCTCCTGTATGCTGTGTATGAAGGTGTGCATGCATGTTATGTATACAATCATCAACGAACATAACGATGTGTGTACATCTGCATACATACACAGACACACACACACACACACACACACACACACACACACACACACACACACAGATTTATACAGAATCCAACATATATTTTTATGTTTATATGTAGACAGACCATTATATATGGACCTATAACAACTGCAAATACATTTAAAACAACCAATGCAATATATATATATATATATATATATATATATATATATATATATATATATATATGATAAATACATTGTGTTTCACTCTTGATAAGGGTAAGAGTTCTAGTCAACACAGCGATCTCAGCCACAACAGGGGTCTCTTAGAGCAAATGGCGAATACTAATAGTAACAGTAAAGTGCACCACTAAAACAATTATGTGCACTGCATATATAGTTTTATTAAAAGACATGCATTATCACATATTCAGCATATACAAATTTGATAGACATTCAAGAATGCCTTAAATTGCAAGTCTTCTGGTAGGACATATTCATATTCCCAGGAAATATGGGGAATATATAGACTACATTTGCCTCATCTTTCAGAAGATAATCAGTGTAACTCCACTGCAGGGAAACGTTCGGGAGAGGAGTGGAAGCTGCAAACATTTTGCCACAATGCATGAAAGAATAACAAATCAGTTGGATATATCAGTATTATACAAATAGTTACTGTGTGATTTGTGAAGGGCATCAGCTAATGGGAAATACTTTTAGTATAGTAATAATATTCAGTTTCAAAGTTGCCTGACATTTTTACTGCAAAAGCTGCAAAAGACTGCATTCTTCTAGAATATTAGGATATTTGCAGCTCGACAGGTTTGTTTGCAAGATGAGGGAAACTCTGTATGATTATAAAGGTATATCTGCTTGAGTACACGCACTAATAAGCAACACTAACGCAGACCATATGAAAAGTAATTACCAGTGAAGGAAAAAAGCTTGCAACAAAAACAAAATAAAATACAATTGTCTAGGTTGGGATAATCAATCCACACAGTTTTACAAAAAATAAACACATATTACAGAAGGCATAACTTCGTTGCTGCAAAGGCTGCTGATCTGAATGTTATTAAACAGTATCTCTGACTGAAAACCAGTCATTCAACTAATCTAATAGACCATGGGTGGGGGAAAGAAAATACAAAAAGACAAAGTGTAAACCCTTAGTACGTCCTATAACAACCCACCCTACTGAAGTTTGTGAAATCTGACCTATAGTATGCTAACAAGCTTCTCTGAAAACCCTGCCGCTGTGTGAACATGTGACTTACACAGTACTAAAATGTAAACAAAGTCCTCTAGCAAGAAAATGATTTTAGAAATCCTATAGTGCACCTTTTAAACAAAAGACAACTATTCAATGAAATTAAGCATTTTTGCAGGGGAGGCTACAAGTCTTCCTGCACTCCCCATGTGATGGACTGCATCCATACCTCTCAACCGTACCAAATTTCTCAGTTTTTACCAGTTTCGAGGTCCAAATAATGGGGTGCCACAATTCCTGAGTGGCACCCCTTAATTTCCAAATTTCCTGGCATTTTATTTTAAATTTTTTTTTCCAGATTTTTTTTTTGGCTGATGTCATCACATACAGAAGCATGCACGATGACGTCAGCTCCGTGAAGGGCCGAATTGGAGGGACTCTTTTTGGCCAGCAGCAGCAGGAAAACAGCGTGCAAGCTATATGATGCATGCATTTCCCAAATGCTCCAGGTAAAGGACAAGTAAAACTGTAAAAAAAGCAATTTGGTTCTTCTGTACTAAGTAGCTTAGTCGCAAGCAGAATGGTACTGAGCGGTTTTTTAATATTTAAATGATAGTTTTCATTTAGCGGTTTTTTCTTCCGTGACTGTTTACTGGGTCCAGGTCCACGGTGTGTTGATATTTGAATGGTACTGAGCGCAATTTGTTACTGGGTCCACAGTGTTTGAAAGGTACTGAATGCAATTTGGTTCTTCATACTAGAAGTTTAGCCGCAAGCATTACGTTTTACATGATAGTTTCTTTTTACTTGTCTTACTAGTAGCTAGCTTTGAAACACAAAAGGTGTGTGTGTGTGTGTGTGTGTGTGTGTGTGTGTGTGTGTGTGTGTGTGTGTGTGTGTGTGTGTGTAATTTGGTTATTCATAATAGCTAGTAGTTTAGCCACAACCAACTAGCATTTATGTTTGAAACACAAGTGTGGTTCTTTTACTGGATCCACAGTGTGTTTGTGTTGATATTTGAATGGCACTGAGCGGGGTTTTCATTTACTGATACTTGTCTTACTAGTAGCTAGCTTTGAAACACAAGAGGTGTGTGTATGTGTGTGTGTATGTGTGTGTGTGTGTGTGTGTGTGTGTGTGTGTGTGTGTGTGTGTGTGTGTGTGTGTGTGTGTGTGTGTGTGTGTGTGTGTGTGTGTTACTGTTAAAATAGTATAAAAGTGCAAAATGGAGACCGGAGTAGTAGAGTAAAGCATGTGAACACCAGGAAAATGCTGTCTATGCACAACATTTAGATGAGTCGATGGTAGGTAGAAACATTGCCCCAAAAACGGAGCAATGTCCAATGGCACCATGAGTCTCTGAGTTAAGTTTTTATTATTTAAAAAAAAAAAACATTATTTGTTGATTGACAGTGTTATTTTTTGTTATCGATTAACAGTGTTATTTTTTTATTTATTTGTTATTATTTAAACCGAATCTAAAATGGGAGCTATGTAGGGGCCTGTTTATTAGTGTGCATGCCTTCAGATGTTTTTACACTAGTATGACTAATGCCTGGCATAGTCTTTTATGGTTGTGTTGTGTTTCTTTCTTTCAGACTTTCGGTATTAATTTATAGAGTACAAGATGGACTTCTAAGTTTGCATATAACAATAAACTCTGTGTTTAACTTTGCTATTATGAAATTGCTGACAGTTTGTTTTGGGTGCTCTTTCTGTTGTTGGGTCTTTTTCCTTTATTTTCACATTACTGATGAGTTGGACATGATTTTAGTATGGGTTTGAATTCCATTACATATTGTTTTACACATAACACAGTGCGGTCGCTGGCTAACGTCTGAATGACTAGTCATGGTAATCACGTTGTTTATTTGTAACATAATTTAGATGTGGGCATTCCTTGCACTGACTGAAGGAGCACAGCTTTCATTCTCATTAGTCACTGGGCTGTGGATCAACTTTGTAGGCACGCTTTGTTTTTAAGTTTAAAATACCTTTGCATTTAAGCTTTGTTTGTAAATTTATATATAAATAAATGGTTATTTAAGTTGTTTTGGATGGAGCAGTAACAGCTCAGTAAATGTTACCATTAGTTTGGAAAATTAATGGTTTAGAGCAGATAGCTAACCTTTGTTTTGTGTGTGACGCTTTTGGCAAAGTTATATTACAAATGAATGTTCATGTTTAGCCATAGAAATAGTGAAAAATGTTTGGGCTGTATATTTTCTTGCTTCTGCATTCATAGGGCAGTGCCGTTAAGCAGGTTTAAACTATTCGGGCTACCTGAAGTCCACTCTTCAAATTTTCCCTTAAAACTACCTTCCTCGAACTATACTACTGATCAAATCAGCGTATCCTATAACTAAAAAGATCAACTCTACTTGACTCCAAGTAGACTATTCTATATCTATTAAACCTAGCACTTGCTCCTACAGTACTTATTACCTTGATACGGCACTCTTGTCATAGATAGTACCCCAAAAGGCAACCCCATTTCTCGTCACCCACGTCCCCGGAATCTTTTTAAAGTTTTTCGTCTACCCTTCTAGCATGTCGAGGGATCAGTTGCTAGTGTCCTCTCCTGCTCAGCTGGTGAACCTGGGAATATTGAGGCAATGTTTCAATTGCCTCATGTACCTGAACAACCCTTTCCTCCTCCCACAAAACACAAATACATGCGAGAGATGCAACTATACGGCCAAACTGAAGGCTGAGCTCTCTCAACATAGGACTGGCAAGACCAGTCAGGAGGAGAAGGTTACCACACACACTATAGACCCAGTCTCACATAGTACCATTACAACCTCAAATCATACACATAAACACACAAAGACATACTCGGAGGCTCTGATCAAAAATCTACCAAAACAGCAGAGGCCACCAAAGCAGACACCCAAACAACCACCACCTCAGAACACAACACCCGCAACACATAGACCTCACAGTCAGAGTGTCAAACAGTCACAGCCCTTAAGGCCAAACACAATGCCAGACACACTAGTCATTGGTGACTCCATAGTCAGACACACTGATGTCCTGCTCACCAGACTGAGTAAGGAGAAGGTCACAGTAAGCTGCCTGTCGGGCGCTAGAATCCGCCACATAACGCAAGCACTCAGGTCTCTCAACAGCAGGTACAAATATGACTCAGTCATTGTCCACGCTGGTGTAAGCGACCTGAGGCGTACCTCCTTGGACTACATGAAAAGAGACATTGAGGAGCTCTATGATTATGTCAGCCAGGCAGGTATGACCCTGACCTTGAGCAGTATCCTACCTTCACCAAGAATGATGCCACAATACAGAGATAAGATGATCAGCTTTAACAATTGGCTTAAACACTGGTGTCATTCAAAGGGGATCAGTATCTGTCTGCCTGGGATGACATGCTGGACAAGCCACGCTTCGCAAGGGCGGCTTGCACCTGTCACCCCTGGGATTCGGATATTGGCAAAGGCTCTTGCCACCCCATAGTGCCTTTGTTAGGCAAGGCTCAACTTCTAACCCTACTACCCTAGCCCACAAAAAAGTAAAAAAACTAATCATAATGCTGCTCAATGCCAGAAGTCTAAATCTCAAAATGCACGCACTCGAGGCCCTTCTCAGTATGGAGAACATCGATGTCTGTGCTGTGACAGAAACCTGGTTCAAGGCTCCTGAGAGCACCCCAGCGCTATCAGGTTTTACCTCATATCATGTGTTCCGGCCCCAAAATCCGGACAATATCAAGAAAGGAGGGGGGGGTATCCATATTCATCAAGGACACCCACACCTCAAGACTGGTGGCAACACGATGCATCAGAGACCATCCAGGTGCAATTAACCATAGGCAAGACTGCTCTGCAAATTGTAGCATGTTACAGGCCACCCTCACAAACTCAGGAAACTCACATGGCCTTCCTGAAAACACTAGAGGGATAAATGTATCACCAAACACCATCATACTAGGTGACTTCAATTACCCTAATATAGACTGGGAACACTACTCAAGCCCAAACACCCTAGCCCAAAAGTTCCTGGAATTCATAAACTCAAATGCCATGGAACAACTAGTCACCATCCCCACAAGAGGAGATAACATACTTGATCTCATCATCACAAACATGGGAGCACAATGTTCAACACGAAGTATACCTCACTGGTGAGATCAGATCACAAACTAATCTCGCTGGAGGTCCTCATCCCACCCACACCTGAAATAAAAAAGACCACAGTAAAGAACTTCTCAAAAGCCGACTTCACACTTCTAAAGACTAGTGTGGTCTCCTTTCAGGCCCCCGAGCTGGCGGAAAACAATACTCAAGCCGTTGAATCACTTACAAACGCCTTCTACCAGCACCTGCAGGACTGCACGGATAAGGCAATCCCAAGCAAAACAAAGACTCTTTGTACCAAAGGCAAGCGTCCAGTCTGGTGGACCCCAGCCATAAACAAACTCTACAACAAAGGAGGAAGCTACTACAAGATAGAGCAAAATCCTTAAAAGGTAAGACACCCTTGATCACTATAAGTAAAAAACTAAGAGCTCTCATAAAATCATCCAAAGCAAATTTCGAGAGAAAAATAGCTAAAGACTCAAAGACAATCATAAGGCCTTCTTTAGCTATGTTAGAAACCTAGGAGGAAACTCCCAGATATGCTCAGAACTAGTTCAAAATGATGTGAAGATTACTGATCCTACAGACATTGCCAACATACTGGCTGACAGGTTCAGTGCAAACTTCTCCCCCTCCCCAAAGGAGAGATATCTATACCAAATGAGTGCAGCCCCCAAACATCTCCAGCGCCCAAGTGAGAACTGCTCTCCAAAGCAAAAACACAGCATCCATGGGACCCGATGGTGTCCCGGCTGTGTGCTCCACGAACTCAATGAGGAATTAAACCCACAGCTAGGACAGCTGTTTAATCAAAGTCTTACCTCTGGATACGTACCCAGGGGTGGCGCACTGCAACTGTGGTCCCACTTCACAATGGCTGTGACTCCACAGACCCTGGTAATTACCGCCCATTAGCTTGACAAGCCTTATCTGCAAAGCCATGGAGAGGATCATAATGGACCTCATAAATAAAGACATAGGAATTTGCAGACTTTGGATCCAACCCAGTTTGGCTTTGTCAAAAGGCAGATCATGCCTTTTAAACTTGGTTGACTCTTGCGAAACAGTCACCAAAGCCATTGATGAGGGAAAGGCAGTCCATACAGCCTACCTCGATCTGGCTAAGGCCTTCGATACAATACCCCACTCAGGTATCATTGAAAAACTCATCAGCTTAAATGTTAACCCATACATCACAAGATGGGTTGCAAACTGGCTGAGTGACAGAACCCACAGGGTCAGAGTTGCTGGCGCCATGTCAGACTCAAAGCCTGTCACAAGTGGTGTCCCACAGGGCTCAGTCCTGGGCCCACTCTTGTTTGGCATCTACTTTTCCAAAGTACAAGCAAACACAGGAGGGTTATGGCTGACAAAGTTTGCAGATGACTGCAAACTGGGCCATAGTAGAAAACACATCTGACACAGATATCCTTCAGAAGGGTCTCACAGAAATGGATAACTGGTGCCAGAGCCACGGCCTAAAGTTAAATGCCAAAAATGCATAGTCATACCCTTCGGGAAAAACAAGGTTACCCTAGCTACCAAATAGGTGGCAATCCACTGAGCACAGAAGAAGTTATCAGGGACCTGGGGACCCAGGTTGATTGTAGTCTGTCATTCGACACCCATGTAGCTAAAGTAGTTAGGAAGTCCTTCTACATTGCCCACCTTATCATGAAGGGATTCTCATCTAGATCAAGGGAGGTCATAGTCTCCCTTTACTCATCACTCATCAGACCAATGATTGAGTACAATGCCCCATTCGGAATGTATCTGACCCGACACTTGCAGCAGCTGGAGAGGCCACAAAAGTTCCTCACCAAAAGGATAAAGGGTCTCAAAAATCTGTCCTATGCTGCCCGACTGAAAGAACTCCAGCTCTATTCAGTCGCTTACCGCTTGCTCAGAGGTGACCTTTGCCTAACATACAAGGCCATGTCAAACCCAGATTTGATGAATATGCTTCACCTCAAAATCTAGATCCATCAGAGCCACAAGGGCGGAGACTTAAACCTCGACACGCTATGAATAGGACGTGGTGGAGGGATAGATTCATCACCCAAAGACTCCCTATGCTGTGGAACAAAATCCCGGTACATGTGAGGCAGAGCACCTGGCTGGCCTTGTTCAAGAGAAATC
Organism: Protopterus annectens; assembly: GCF_019279795.1. NCBI lineage: Eukaryota > Metazoa > Chordata > Ceratodontiformes > Protopteridae > Protopterus > Protopterus annectens. The sequence goes on along the minus strand of NC_056743.1, from coordinate 889,356,159 downwards.
TTGACCAATGGATGGGAGATCGCAGATATACCCCAGGAATTACCTCAGTGTCACTGCTCGACAGAGGCACAGCAAAATAATGGGTATAGTTCATCATACTAAAGGGGTGGCGTAAGCCACAAAACAATGGGCTAGGCTTATAAATGCCCTCGGGCAGATAGCCTAGTATGAACCTATGAACCTATGAACCTATGAAATCTGACCTATAGTATGCTAACAAGCTTCTCTGAAAACCCTGCCGCTGTGTGAACATGTGACTTACACAGTACTAAAATGTAAACAAAGTCCTCTAGCAAGAAAATGATTTTAGAAATCCTATAGTGCACCTTTTAAACAAAAGACAACTATTCAATGAAATTAAGCATTTTTGCAGGGGAGGCTACAAGTCTTCCTGCACTCCCCATGTGATGGACTGCATCCATACCTCTCAACCGTACCAAATTTCTCAGTTTTTACCAGTTTCGAGGTCCAAATAATGGGGTGCCACAATTCCTGAGTGGCACCCCTTAATTTCCAAATTTCCTGGCATTTTATTTAAAATTTTTTTTTCCAGATTTTTTTTTTGGCTGATGTCATCACATACAGAAGCATGCACAATGACGTCAGCTCCGTGAAGAGCCGGCCAGCCTGTCGGAATTGGAGGGACTCTTTTTGGCCAGCAGCAGCAGGAAAACAGCGTGCAAGCTATATGATGCATGCATTTCCCAAATGCTCCAGGTAAAGGACAAGTAAAACTGTAAAAAAAGCAATTTGGTTCTTCTGTACTAAGTAGCTTAGTCGCAAGCAGAATGGTACTGAGCGGTTTTTTAATATTTAAATGATAGTTTTCATTTAGCGGTTTTTTCTTCCGTGACTGTTTACTGGGTCCAGGTCCACGGTGTGTTGATATTTGAATGGTACTGAGCGCAATTTGTTACTGGGTCCACAGTGTTTGAAAGGTACTGAATGCAATTTGGTTCTTCATACTAGAAGTTTAGCCGCAAGCATTACGTTTTACATGATAGTTTCTTTTTACTTGTCTTAGTAGTAGCTAGCTTTGAAACACAAAAGGTGTGTGTGTGTGTGTGTGTGTGTGTGTGTGTGTGTGTGTGTGTGTGTGTGTGTGTGTGTGTGTAATTTGGTTATTCATAATAGCTAGTAGTTTAGCCACAACCAACTAGCATTTATGTTTGAAACACAAGTGTGGTTCTTTTACTGGATCCACAGTGTGTTTGTGTTGATATTTGAATGGCACTGAGCGGGGTTTTCATTTACTGATACTTGTCTTACTAGTAGCTAGCTTTGAAACACAAGAGGTGTGTATGTGTGTGTATGTGTGTGTGTGTGTGTGTGTGTGTGTGTGTGTGTGTGTGTGTGTGTGTGTGTGTGTGTGTGTGTGTGTGTGTGTGTGTGTCTGTGTCTGTGTGTGTGTGTGTGTGTGTGTGTGTGTGTGTGTGTGTGTGTGTGTTACTGTTAAAATAGTATAAAAGTGCAAAATGGAGACCGGAGTAGTAGAGTAAAGCATGTGAACACCAGGAAAATGCTGTCTGCGGCACAACATTTAGATGAGTCGATGGGTAGGGACAGAAACCTTGCCCCAAAAACGGAGCAATGTCCAATGGCACCATGAGTCTCTGAGTTAAGTTTTTATTATTTAAAAAAAAAAAACATTATTTGTTGATTGACAGTGTTATTTTTTGTTATCGATTAACAGTGTTATTTTTTTATTTATTTGTTATTATTTAAACCGAATCTAAAATGGGAGCTATGTAGGGGCCTGTTTATTAGTGTGCATGCCTTCAGATGTTTTTACACTAGTATGACTAATGCCTGGCATAGTCTTTTATGGTTGTGTTGTGTTTCTTCCTTTCAGACTTTCGGTATTAATTTATAGAGTACAAGATGGACTTCTAAGTTTGCATATAACAATAAACTCTGTGTTTAACTTTGCTATTCTGAAATTGCTGACAGTTTGTTTTGGGTGCTCTTTCTGTTGTTGGGTCTTTTTCCTTTATTTTCACATTACTGATGAGTTGGACATGATTTTAGTATGGGTTTGAATTCCATTACATATTGTTTTACACATAACACAGTGCGGTCGCTGGCTAACGTCTGAATGACTAGTCATGGTAATCACGTTGTTTATTTGTAACATAATTTAGATGTGGGCATTCCTTGCACTGACTGAAGGAGCACAGCTTTCATTCTCATTAGTCACTGGGCGCGTGGATCAACTTTGTAGGCACGCTTTGTTTTTAAGTTTAAAAATACCTTTGCATTTAAGCTTTGTTTGTAAATTTATATATAAATAAATGGTTATTTAAGTTGTTTTGGATGGAGCAGTAACAGCTCAGTAAATGTTACCATTAGTTTGGAAAATTAATGGTTTAGAGCAGATAGCTAACCTTTGTTTTGTGTGTGACGTTTTTGGCAAAGTTATATTACAAATGAATGTTCATGTTTAGCCATAGAAATAGTGAAAAATGTTTGGGCTGTATATTTTCTTGCTTCTTGCATTCATATGTGTTTACTAGGTAAATTTAGTCTGCATATATTACACACCTGTCTAATAAGTAAATGTGATAATCACACTGCAGCTTGTATTTGCAAGGTAAACAGCATAAATGTTATGCCAACTCTCCAGCTCATTAAAACAGTTTATGTATTTGTGGAAATGGTTGTATTAAAATAGGATTTTTCATTTTTAGTGACTAATTATAGATTAAACTTTTTAAGTGTGTGGAAGTTTATGGTAGTTGGGGAAAACCTGTCCAGTAAAATGTGTATGTGTCTACTGTCTGTCTAATATGCATTCTAATAGTTCTAATATAATTCATAATGTTTGCTTTTAAAATGTGTTTAATGTTAGAGTCATTTAAGCATGTGTCTTTTGGCATTTAATTTACAAAGAGCTGACAAAAAAATCCATATTATGTTAATCACTTTTTAGATTTTCAACTTTCAAGAATAGAAGAGTGTAGCCAGTTATTTGAGCCTGTCCTATGCAGCCAGGCTCAAATCACTGTCACTCTACTCAGTATTGTAGAGAATGCTCAGGGGTGATCTGTGTCTCGCCTACAAGGCAATCTCGGACCCTGCCGTACTAGAGATGCTCCATATCCTCACACACTAGCCATTCAAAAGGACTGAATCTAAGATGCAACGTCAACAAAACCTGCTGGAGAGACAGGTTTGCCTCCCAGAGGCTGCCCCTTCTCTGGAATAGACTTCCCATACACGTCAAACAGACCACTTCACTGACCGTCTTCAAGCACAACCTTGATGAGTGGATGGGAAACCACAAATTTGTCCCAGGGGTTCCACCTGTGTCCCTCACTGACAGGGGCATTACTGTCTGAGGTTTCTTTTCAGGGATAAACTCTTGGCTAGGCTTGTAAGGGCCCCAGGGCCATCAGCTTAGTAAACTCCTATGATCCTATGATTGAAGAAGTTACAGCTCGCAACTGTGCAATTTTCACAGAATGTCTGGAATATTTGTCTCACACTTTTTGGCCTGTTTCTGTTAAAATTTGGATCGCACAGTAGTGCAGTGGTAGTGTTGTTGCCTCACAGCAAGAAGTTCTCTGGTTCAATTCTCGGCTGAAGTACTTTCTGTGCGGAGTCTTCATGTCCCCCCTGTGTATGTGTGGGTTTCCTCTGGGTGCTCCTTAATGCTCTCTGTTTTCATTGGGAGGCTGTATTGCTTTGTTTAGCAGATGTCTATTAGTGCTTGTGCTATAAAATGTAACATAAAAAGTTTTAAATTAAATCCAAATAATCATTGTAGAAGTAAAGCAGTATCCACATTACAGTGTTTATGGTAAATGGAGTGAAATAGCCAAGTAGTGGGACATTGGAATGGCTGCTGGGGAGACTCTGGGGCCATATTTTGGTTGTCTGTTTTTCAGGTTGCATTTGAAAGTTGGTATCCCACAATTCTGCCGGAGTGGGTGGGGTTACATATTTATGTATGCAAATGTTATGTTAATCACTGCACAGATTTGTACCTATTTTTCATGGGCCTTTGTCCAGATTTTTGATGTTACCAGGTTGACAGGTATGACTGCATCCCTAGTATCTCAATAACTTACACATACTAGCTTTCAAACAGTACTAAAATAGAGAAAGGTAGGCCTAAATTTGTATATAGGACTGTCCCCCTTCCATTCATAAGAGCAGTGCTTATTTTTGTGATGGTTGTATCTTTCGGCTTTTCCCAGTTAGGGGTCGCCACAGCGGAACTCCGGTCAACTAATAATTGGCAGCAGATTTTTACGTACCGAGTTGCCAGCCCTGACGTGCAACCTTCAACAAAGGTACGCCCATTCATGCATGTCTCCACACAGAAGACACTTTAGCTGAGAATCGAACAGGACAATGTCTTACTGTGAGGCGACAACTCTACCGCAGCACCACCACCGCAGTATATACACTTGATAAATACAACACTGAATGACAGGAACTTTAGTAGCTGTTTCTCAGTGAGTTACCATTCATAACAATGGGTGACTCCTACACACACACACACACACACACACACACACACACACACACACACACACACACACACTGCAACATTTCAGTCTCAACTACTGCTGTGTTTTTTTATTGATCACTATTTAGTGTTGAGTTTATTACTGGAATGCGAAAGGCTCGGTTTATATAACATAAGTGCTTTGAATAATTGTAAGTAGGTATGTGTGCTAATGCTGAAATTTTCTAATATTCCAAAAGTTTCAGCATTTGGGGGTGGCAGTGTGTGTGCAAATATTTGTGGGTTAGGGTTAGAATAAGGACTAAGTATAGGGTTAGTTTTAGAATTGTGCATGTTTGCCATGTATCAGAAGTAAGTCTGAGTGTCTATTGTAGTGGTACTTTTTGGGAAAGGGTTTTTTAAAAAGTAATATGTAAGGCTGGAGTTAGGAGCAGAGTTAGGTTTTGCACATGAGTAAGGAAGTCCAGGGGGAGCAAAGTGAAACAGAACTCTGTACTTAGACAAAAATATTTAACACATATTTCCTAGCAGGATTATGCTAAACAACTCTAAAGAATCCTGTTTACAGCAACAAATAAATACATAGCACTGAGGTGCTGTTTATTTAAAAGAAAACATGCATTAAAACCATAAGGATATATTTGTAGAACAGATACAGTCTTTAGAGCAGGTAGTACCCTAAGCAGACAAGACTGTTCAAATAGTTTGGAAAGTAGACTGCATTTGTTAAACATAAATTCTCTGATTTCAAATGCTAAGAAAATTATAAAAAATAAAGATATTTTTGTAATGTAAGAATACATTTATTTGTTAAAAATCATGAAAGTCTTTGCAGACCATGGACCACAGCTCATTCATATAATTGATACTGAGTAGTTATTGGGATACCAGACTTTTTATTACCTGTGTAACGGTGATAGTTACTTTGTGAGATACATGAAACTCTAGGATGGCCTAGATAAATAATTTATTGAAATTACAGCAGGCATCTCAAGCTATTCTAAACAAAGCTTTCATCCTATGCAAATAGTCAGCTCCTTCTCAGGGATAACAAGAGTTGTTTTATCAGGATGATGAGCATGTTTAAATACCACTGCTCCATTCTATTTATGGGGCTCAGAAACCAGAGATTTATATGTAAACATCCATTAGTACCATAAGAGAATAAACGTGAAGGAGCAGACTTGCTAAAATGAGAATTAAGCCAGGTACACACAGACTGCATGATGGCAGCTGATCCCACAACCACTCTAGTCCCTCAGCATCCAGCATCTAATGATACACCACCTGCCCAGGAGGATATCCAACAGTAGATATCAATCTAGTATCTCCAAGCCACCACATGGTGCTTGGAAAGCACTGCTATTAGCCTGTAGCAAAACAGGTGAACAGCCATCTTGCTGGTCTGGAACATGAAATGTCTGTCATTACTTTATTTAAATTGCAATAGTCAATATTTATATAGTTAGCATGTACAACAGCTATGCTTATTTTCTGCAGTTTCTTGTATAGCACATGCAAATGTCTATGTATCTTGAATGCAGCAATTAAAGACAAGGAAGCAGTTTATGAACCTACTGAGATATACAGCATGAAAATATGAGAATACAAATAATATAGGGAAAAAAATTACCATTTTTCAGAACTGATGGTTATTTGACTAATATATATATATATATATATATATATATATATATATATATATATATATATATATATACATATATATATATATATGTATATATATATATATTTATATATATATATATATATATATATATATATTTATAAAGGCAAACAAAATACAACTTTTAACAATTGGCAACCACCTCTGCAAAAGGTGTCTAACCAATTATTAAAATTGTACAGTAAAATGTGTTATAAACTTTAGAAGTATCACTTGCACTGATGTAACAGGCAGAACTTACACTGCTTTTTTTACAGCCCTTCTTCTTAATCAACACAAGATCTGTTTATGAAAAAGAAGGCATTGTGGGGACATTTGCCCAAGTCTGTAGGAAAAAAAGACATTTGCCAGTTTTATGTTACATCTGGAAAGTTTTTGTATGATGTAAATAAAATAGAAACTCAATAATATAATTTCTAAATATAAAAATATGTCATTTTAAATGTATCCTGTATTTCAAATAGTGTAGCTGCTCTGCCTTGTTTCAAAGCTGCTAGAAATGTTGTTCCACATTCTAAAGAACAGCCCTTCCTGTCCTCTTGTCTTCCTCATACATCCTGCTGACTACTGTCAGAGTCCAAATGAAGTGTTACTGAATTCCACAGTCTGATTTAATGAAGTTCCATTTGGCAGCATTTGTAAAGGGGAGATAATTTTTATTGTTTCGCAGTACATGTGAAATAATATAATTTGCTTAGAAAATGGAGGTTGTGTGTGTGTGTGTGTGTGTGCTTATCCAAACAGGTTCCCCAAAACATAGGCTAATAAAACATAAATTACTTCAAAGCACAAAAATTTGTAATATTTACTGTATGATTCAATCAAGGCTTTCATATACAAAAAAGTAGTTACATTATACTCAGTCAGACAAGAAAGGTAATCAGCAGAAGTCTTTCACTGAGGTGTGAGACTAGCATAAAAGTATATGCAGAAGTGTTCAAGTTTGCTCATTGTTTATCATAAGAATAAAAGACTGCTCTGGACTACTTTTCTTAACATATAGGCTAATAGCTTTATTTGCTCTTGGTCACTAAATCACTTGTAGTTGTCCTCTCCATGAAGGAGGGATTTAGCAACTGGACATATAAGTTAGCCTTATGTTGTCTGGTGTGGAAACAATGAAAACATTGAAATAACTGGGTTTAGAGTGGATTGCTTAAATAATGGTTCAGGGCAGTGAAACAGAACCGTCAAACTACAAGTCTCACACATCATAGAGAAGACATCATAAAGAAAATAAAAGAGCTGTGAACTGATAGTCAACGGGACTGCAAGTAACAATACTGGTAAGAACCATGTTAGGTAGAAGAAGCAAAGTGTACTTACAAATGGTAGCAGTTCAATAGATAATATGAGACTTGTACTTAATGAAAACAAATCTGCAAAATATAAGAGAAGTCCTCTTTTTGATAACTGTTAAGTAATGTTGTACTATAAGCATATACAAAGGGATGGACAGAATAGTGGTTTATTTTTCAAGCTGGAGTGAGAGATGTATATGGTACATATATTTCAGAGCTAAAAATGTGAATCTATTAATTCTGTTAGCCTAGATAAGTGGATAAAGCATAGGATACAAGTGAAACAGGAAATAGAACTGATCATTACTGTGGTTAGAGGCTGCAGAAGAAGGAAAGAAGGTAACAAATGTAATGAAAACGTTTTAACACATGCAATGATAATACAGAAAAAGGAATTATAGCAGACCTTGCTGCCAAGCTGTTTAGGAATCCCTCTTGAAAATTCTTCTCCAGTCTGGAAGGCAATGTCTAAACCAAAAAATAGGTAGGCAAGAAAATGTTTTGAGGATGACAAGCAGGAAACTGGCAGATCCCAACTTTCTTTTTTATGTGCAGTAAAGGTTTTCAGTGTATACATGGTGAAACAAAGGAAAAAGAGAGAGACTGTGCCCTTCTTATACAACTTCAGAAGTCATTCAAGGCATTACAAAGGTACTAAAATGAGGACCTTTTCAGATTCAGATACTTTTAAAACATGAGGAGCTCAACAGTGCTTAGCTAAAAAGCTAAAGTTAAATCATGGTTGTTGCATGCATGTTATGTAGCTGGAATGTTATGGCTGGTGGTTCTTTTTCTACCAACAATTTAAACCTTTTTGCTTAGTGCTACTACGAAAATGATTTAAAAGTCATTTAACTGAGGCTCCCTTTTCAGTGTGGTATTTGTTTTTAGTTTTTCGCAACTACAACCAGCAGTTAACTTTAGATGAGTATACACCTTTGAGATATAGTAACACATAATCAGACTGAAACATTTTTTCCTCAGGATCTATACTCCTAGTACAATTATCAGTAGCATCTTGTAGGGTTAAATTGCAGTTTGCTAAACCAGCATAACCAAATAACTTGAAATTTGGAAGAGAAAGCAGTGGTACATGTGTTTGCAGAACATTACAAGGGGACTGCGTGCACAAAGTCAAATGGGGTTTAGTCTGAGATATAGAAACATAGGGCACCCTTCCACTGAGCCACAGGCTAGGCTTTCAGAGTAATTTGAAATTCTTCAAATTAACCAGCTTTGAACATATAAAGAACACATAATTGTACATACAACAATAATACAAAATGTCATGGGCAGGAGTATAGCCAGGCATAGGCCGTGTGCATGATAATGTACAGTTATCAAAATAATTCATGAAATCTACTAGAATTTAAATTAAAATCATATTTACCAATATGTATGGTTACATATTTTCTTAAATGGTGTTATTCTGAGTGTTTGGTTTGATTATTTCTTCATTAACATATTATTTATGTTTTTTTTCAGTGTTTGAAAGGCATACTCTTCAGAAACATGGGATCCGTAATTGTGCAGAGAGTATAATACACTGAAAACTAGTATATAGCTGCAGAAATCCTGGCCATGCCTCTGATCATGGGGTAGACATGCAGTCTTATATGAAATTCATTCAAGTTGACTGAGCTTAAAGCAAAGGGACATGATACAGAAACTTGCGATAATGTAATAAGCGTGGCAAAGAAAAGCTTACTTCCAAAAAATACTTCTGAATGACAAGCTTCTTTCTCATCCCGAATCCTCAGTGTACTTTTTATGCAACTATTCTTGTTTGCAAATGTCAGCAGCTGGCATGGGAAACAATACACATTGAGCATTTTAGTACCTGCTTCATCCTGCCTTGTCTATCTTGCTACTTGTATAGGTGGTGCCTTTTACATGGATAAAACCAAGGGGCCATGTAATGACCGAATTCATGCACACCTGCGGGGCATCAGTAACAGAAGCAGAAGGAATACAAAAGTAAAATCCTGGAGAGTGATGGCAGTAATGGCTAACATCATGTTTTAAATTTCAGTATGTAAAAAGAGTTTTAACATGAGTAGTGGTGATCATACCGCTCAACTGTACTGAATTCCTTGGTATTTACCAATTTTGAGGGCAGAATAATGGGGTGGCATGAATTCCCAAGTGGCCCCTTTAATTCAATTTTTTTGATTTTTTTTTTTTTTTTTTTTTTTTACAAGTTCTGGCTGACATCATCATGCATCAACTTCGTGAGGCACTCAGGCAGACTACCAGCCTATTGGAGACACTGGGACCATGTTTACATATATTAGCACACTGCCACGCTCCTGTATGGATCTGGTAATTTGGAATATAGCAGTTAGCAGGGCAGGCAGCATCAAGCGATCCGACTCAGCAGAGCTGTGTTTCCAGTTTAAGTTTAATTTAAAATTCTGCCAAGTGCCCAAGCCAGCTTGCAATGTATACAACCCAATACAGCCATTAAAAATATAGCTTGTTGCAAACTTGGATGAGATCAATAGGTAGTTTTTTTTCCTGTTTGGCTTGCAAATGCAATCTAATCTTTCTCAACTGCCTGACTTCATATTAGCTCTTGTGCTCTCCCAATTTCTCTCTCTCCTTCCTCTCTCTCTATTTCTCTGCCATAGTCTGCTAACATTTTTCCCTCCCCCACATCTCAGCCTTCTATCTACCCATTCCCATTTTAAGTGTGTGTATGTAATTTAAAACTCTGTATTAAAATTTTGCCAGACAAGCAAAATGCCCCTGTGAAGCCAATGTATGCTGCAATAGCTCCTTCTGCGATATTTTGCACTACAGTTCAACTTTTCTGGCCAAGGCCCAGGAATGAAGAAAAGTGTACCTGCCGACTGGTGGTCTCTGAGACTAGGGCGAGACTTGCAGGAGATTTAAAAAAAACAACGTTAGTTCAGTGGTTTACAGACATGCGGCACAGCCCAGCCTTAAGTAACTTGCAGCACAGCCAACCAACAAGTGAAGATGTCACATCAATGCGACAACATCAGTCCTCACAGACTGCTCAAGTCGCTTAAGCTTGAAAAAGGGAGAAATGTCATTCTCAACAAATAAGTGAATCATTGCCAGTGCACGCTTAAAAATCTCATTGGTATGGACTTCCAGAGGAAAACAAGAGAAGGAGTTTATGGTTCTTTATGTTTTTTCCTGACTAACGTGAATTTCACTGCAATCATGTGTGGAGGGCCCACAGACAATAACATTTTTTTATGCAATAGACGTAAATCAAATAAAACCTTGTTGGCATTGCTTTTTTACTGTTGCTGTGCACAATCGTTTGTTGGTCTTACTTTTTACAGCTGATTGCATCACCGTTCTGTATCTTGCCAAGCATGTTTTTTTCCCATATTTTTTTTTATGTAGTTGTGTTCACAGGAAAAAAACTCTCTCACGCAACTATACTGTAGTCTGTAGCAAATGATCTGAAGAGTCCTGTTGTAGGTCTCAGTTCTTTCAAAATCATGCTGTATCCTCTTTTCATATCATGCTGAGTAGAATGTCTTTACTGTTGGCAGCATCATTTTATCATAAATATATTTTCTGTAGCATTATATCTTGTACATTTCTTCTTTGTGAGTTTTAGACTGTAGAAAGATAGGATTTTACTTCTGAAAAAAGATCTCACTACACTCTGCGCTGATGATAATCCTGTGTGGTGGTGTGTGGGTGCTCATCTAACTTTCCTTGGATTATGTTGCCTTGAATTTTCTTTCATTCACAGTGCTTTGCCTAATGCATGCATACGATTTTTACAATACTATTTGATTGTTGCCACAGTGAAGGTAATTTTTTGTGTCTAAAAATCTTAAAACTGAGTTTGAAAATTGTTGTGCATTAAGGACTGCATAGTCAATTCTATGCATATCAAATATGCCTAATATTGAAAAGATCTTGAGTGCTTGGAATAACAGTTGTTGTAGTTGATGCAGGTTAATTTGCTAGGACTCCGCAATTGTCATCAATCGTTAGTAAAAGATACTCGCCTATGGGCAAAGGGCCATAAAACATATCTAGTCATTTTAGTCATAGGCTTGTTGGGAGTTCTAACATTTATACAAGCTATGTAGTAAAAATTTACATTTGTCTGCAGGTCAGATTACTGAATCACTGCTGCAAAAATAGTTGAAAAATATTTTTCTGTTTCTCCAATAAAATTTTGATTCCTACTATTCGTTGATGTGATCAATGTGCTAATTGTAACTCTGATCCTTAATGCTCATCCCTTTTAAGATCAACTTACCATCTGGTGACTTTATGAGGCTGTGCTGAAAGTAAAAACATTTTCAGAGCTGAGACATGAGGCGTTTCATTGTTAATACAAATAAAACGTCATTGTTCTGGTTATATTTTGCATTTACTATATTGTTCTGGTTATATTTCACGGTTAATATTTTTTCTGTTCTTCAATTTGCATTTGAATATTGGTATCCCACAATTCCACTGGAATGGGTGGGGTTACATAATTATTTATATATATATATATATATATATATATATATATATATATATATATGCAAATTTTATATTGATTAATGTCCAGATTTTTGGCACATTGTACCTACTTTTCAAGGGCCTTTGTTCAGATTTTTGATGTTCCCAGGTTGAGAGGTATGTTGGAGATGAAAACATGTACTGAATGTGGAGAAAAGTCGGCAGTGTAGACAACAGGTAGTTAAGTCTCCTGGTATTAGCACAAAACTCCTCATCATTCCGCGACTTAAGTTAAAACCAGTTATGGAAGCGAACTGTGATGGGATAATCATTAACTTTCAGGTGCTGTATTTAAAATGGGGTGGAAATTCCACTAAGTGCACTTTTGGAGAACAGATGTTCTCCACCAGGTTGCTAATGTACATAGTAAGTCACCATGAAGCACAGACGGAAAAAGAATCAGCCACCATATTTTTTTTGCTAACTAACTGTGACTGTTTAGTGAGCTTAAATTAACAGGAAAAAACATGGCAAAATAACAATATTTTTTTCAATGGCAGTTACAAGGAGCTGCCATTGCTGTTTTACTTCCCCTGTCATTATCAACAGGTCTTAAAATAGCCATGTTTAGTGAATATAGGAAAATAAAATAACAGCAATACAGTTAACTGCATTAGCAATTTATGTGCGTGTGTGTAGATATTAATTGCATAATGTATTTATGCATATGTTAGATGTAAAATACATCATCCAACAGCAATTCCATATCCTACAGCAGATATGAAACATCAAGAGGGCTGCGTCCTACATGAACTCCAAGAAGAGCTAAACCCAAACATAAAACTATTGTTCAATCTCAGCCTTACTACAGGATATGTGCCCAAAGAGTGGCGTACAGCAACAGTGGTCCCTCTCCATAAAGGTGGTGCCTCAACGGATCCTGGAAACTATCGCCCCATAAGCCTGACTAGCTTGGTCTGCAAAGCTATGGAAAGGATCATCATGGACCTCATAAATAAAGATATTGGGGACCTACAAACACTGGATCCTACCCAGTTCGGCTTTGTTAAGGGCAGATCCTGCCTCTTAAACCTGGTTGATTTCTTTGAAACAGTCACCAAGGCCATTGGCGAGGGAAGGTGGTCCACACAGCCTACCTGGACCTTGCAAAAGCCTTCGATACAATACCTCACTCGGGCATTATAGATAAGCTCACCAGCTTAAATATAAACCCCTATGTCACTAGATGGATTGCAAATTGGCTCAAGGACAGAACCCACATGGTTAGAATTGCTGGAGCCATGTCAGACTCCAAATCAGTTACAAGTGGTGTCCCACAAGGCTCAGTCCTGGGACCTCTCTTGTTCGGTATATATTTCTCGGAGGTACAGGCCAACACGGAAGGACTGTGGTTGACCAAGTTCGCAGATGACTGCAAACTGGGCGCCATAATCGACTCTCCAGCCAACACAAGCATCCTACAAAAGGGCCTCATAGAAACAGACAACTGGTGCCAGAGCCATGGCCTCAAGCTAAATGCCAAAAAGTGTATAGTCATCCCCTTTGGCAAAAACAAAGTGCCCACAAATTACCACATAGGTGGTAATCCATTAAGTACAGAAGAAGTAATTAGGGACCTGGGGACCCAAGTTGATAGCAATCTCTCATTTGACAACCACGTGGCCAAAGTGGTTAGAAAAACATTTTATATAGCCCACCTAATCATGAAGGGATTCACATCTAGATCAGGGGCGTCATCGTGCCTCTTTACTCATCCCTCATCAGGCCCATAATTGAGTACAATGCCCCTTTTGGGATGTACCTTACCAGACACCTGCAGCAACTGGAAAGACCCCAAAAGTACCTCACCAAGAGGATCAAAGGGCTCAAACAGATGCCATATGCTGCCCGGTTAAAGAAACTCCAGCTCTACTCAGTGGCATACTGCCTGTTCAGAAGCGATCTGTGCCTGGCGTATAAAGCCATGTCCAACCCGGAATTAATGGACATGCTGCACCTCAGAAAATCCAAATCCCATCGAGCTACGCGCTCGAGAGACTTGAACCTCAGCACTGAAATAAATAGGACATGCTCGAGGGACAGATTCATAACCCAGAGGCTCCCTTCACTCTGGAATAAAATCCCAGTCCAGGTTAGGCAGAGTCCCTCATTGACTCTCTTCAAGAGGAATCTTGATGAGTGGATGGGAGATCGTAGGTTTACCCCGGGTATCACTTCTGTGTCACTGTTAGACAGAGGCACAGTATACTAACCTCAAAAAACGGCATAGCAAAATAAATTTAAAATGGGTGGCGAAAGCCAAACACATTCTGGCTAGGCTTATAAATGCCCTAGGTTAGATAGCCTAGTATGAACCTATGAACCTAAGAGGAGGAACTATTTTACAAAAAAATATAAAAAAATGTGCTTTAAAATAATAGTAAACCAATGACAAGCCAATCTATCAAATAGCCCAGTTTCTATGTGCAATAATGCTGTCCAGGGTAGGTGTTATAGGGGAAATAATGGACCTTGCAGTGATGGGCAGTCCATTATTTTCCCAATAATGTCAACCCTGTCTGGCATTGTTGTTTGTGCGTGTTTAACAGAATGATGAAGACATTGCTGAAAATGATTGTGTGCATCATATTGTATTTTAGTACAGTATTAAAGTAATTTTTTTTCCTTTTGATATCTGAATTTGTAATTTGTTTTTTTTTTAGATAATTAGTGCATTTCTTTGTGCCCGGATAAATGGGGAGGGTTGCGTCAGGAAGGGCATCCGATGTAAAACTGTGCCAAATCATTCATGCGGACAGCAGTAAATATTTACATACTGGATTGATCGAAGCCCGGGTTAACAACGACCACCAGCAGTACTGTTAGACAACAGGGTGCTGGTGGAAATTGGGCTACTGTTGGCCGAAGGAGGAGTAGGGGGGGGGAGGCATGGCTGAAGGCAGGAAGAGAGGAGAAAGGCTAGGGCTGTGGTAGTGAGGTCGGAAATTTGAATGTTGGCAGTATGACTGGTATAGGGAGAGAGCTAGCTGATATGATGGACAGAAGGAAGGCTGGTATATTGTGTGTGTGCAAGAGACCAGATGGAAGGGGAGTAAGGCTAGGTGTATTGGAGGCGGGTTCAAATTGTTTTATCATGGTGTGGATGGGAGAAGAAATGGTGTAGGAGTTATCCTGAAGGAACAGTATGCTAAGAGTGTTTTGGAGGTGAAAAGAGTGTTGGATAGATTGATGTTTATGAAGCTGGAAATTGATGGTGTAATGATGAATGTTGTTAGTGCATATGCTCCACAAGTTGGGTGTGCGATGGATGAGAAAGAAAAATTTTGGAGTGAGTTGGATGAAGTGGTGATGACTGTACCCAAGGGTGAGAGAGTGGTGATTGGAGCAGATTTCAATGGGCATGTTGGTGAAGGGAACAGAGAGGATGAGGAAGTGATGGGTAGGTATAGTGTTAAGCAAAGGAATGTAGAAGGTCAGATGGTAGTGGATTTTGCGAAAAGGATGGACATGGCTGTGGTGAATATGTATTTTAACAAGAGGGAGGAGCATAAGGTGACATACAAGAGTGGAGGAAGATGCACATAGGTGGATTATATCTTATGTAGGAGGGCCAGTTTGAGTGAGATTGGAGAGACTGTAAAGTGGTGACCGGGGAAAGTGTAGTTAGGCTGCATAGGATGGTGGTTTGTAGGATGAAGTTGATGATCAAAAAGAGGAGGAGGAATGTAAGGGCAGCACCAAGGATGAAATGGTGGAAATTGAAAAAGGGTAATTGTGAGGTGGAGTTCAGGGAAGAGTTAAGACAGGCACTGGATGGCAGTGAAGAGTTACCAAATAGGTGGGTAACTACAGCAGAGCTTGTAAGGGAGACGGCTAGAAAGGTGCTTGGTATGACATCTGGACAGAGGAAGGATGACAAGGAGACATGGTGGTGGAATGAGGAAGTACAGGAGAGTATACAGAGAAAGAGGTTGGCAAAGAAGAAGTGGGATTGTCAGAGAGATGAAGAAAGTAGACAGGAGTATAGGGAGATGAGGTGCATGGCAAAAAGAGAGGTGACGAAGGCTAAAGATAAGGTGTATTGAGAGTTGTATGAAAGGTTGGACACTAAGGAGGGAGAAAAGGACCTGTACCAATTGGCTAGACAGAGGGACCGAGCTAGGAAAGATGTGCAGCAGGTAAAGGTGATAAAGGATAATGAGGGAAACATACTCACAAGTGAGGGGAGTGTGTTGAGCAGATGATGAATGAAGAGAATGAGAGGGAGAGAAGGTTGGATGATGCGGGGATAGTGAATCATGAAGTGAAATGGATTAGCAAGCAGGAAGTAAGGATAGCTATGAAGAGGATGAAGAATGGAAAGGCTGTTGGTCCAGATGACATACCTATGGAAGCATGGAAGTGTTTAGGTGAAATGGCAGTGGAGTTTCTAACCAGACTGTTTAATGAAATCTTGGAAAGTGAGAGGATGCCTGAGGAATAGAGAAAAAGTGTTTTGGTACCGATGTGCAGAGCTGTAGTAACTACAGAGAGATTAAATTGATCAGTCACAGGATGAAGTTATGGGAAAGAGTAGTGGAAGCTAGGTTAAGAAGGGACATGATGATAAGTGATCAGCAGTATGGTTTCATGCTGGGAAAGAGCACTACAGATGCAATGTTTGCTCTGTGAGTGTTGATGGAGAAGTACAGAGTAGGTCAGAAGGAGTTGCATTGTGTTTTTGTAGACTTAGAGAAAGCATATGACAGGGTGCCTAGAGAGGAGTTGTGGTATTGTATGAGGAAGTTGGGAGTGTCAGAGAAGTATGTAAGAGTGGTACAGGATATGTACGAGGGTAGTGTGACAGCGGTGAGGTCTGCGGTGGGAGTGACAGATGCATTTAAGGTGGAGGTGGGATTACATCAAGGATCAGCTCTGAGCCCTTTCATATTTGCAATGGTGATGGACAGGTTGACAGACGAGCTCAGACAGGAGTCCCCGTGGACTATGATGTTTGCAGATGACATTGTGATCTGTAGTGAGAGTAGGGAACAGGTGGAGGAGACCCTGGAGAGATGGAGATATGCTCTAGAGAGAAGAGGAATGAAGGTCAGCAGGACTAAGACAGAATATGTGTGTGTGAATGAGAGGGAGGATAGAGGAATGGTAAAGATGCAAGGAGTAGAGGTGGCGAAGATAGATGAGTTTAAATACTTGGGATCAATAGTTCAGAGTAATAGTGAGTGTGGAAGAGAGGTGAAGAAGAGAGTACAGGCAGGATGGAGTAGGTGTAGAAGAGTGTCAGGAGTGATTTGTGACAGACAAGTATCAGTATGAGTGAAAGGGAAGGTCTACAAGAGGATAGTGAGACCAGCTATGTTATATGGGTTGGAGACAGTGGCATTGACAAAAAGGCAAGACTTAGAGCTGGATGTGTCAGAGTTAAAGATGTTAAGGTTTGCAGTGGGTGTGATAAGGGTGGACAGGATTTGGAATAAGTATATTAGAGGGTCAACCCAAGTTAGAAAGTTTGGAGACAAAGCCAGAAAGGCAAGAATACGTTGGTTTGGACATATGGAGGGATGCTGAGTATATTGGGAAAAAGATGCTAAGGATGAAGTTACCAGGTAACAAGAAAAGAGGAAGGCCTAAGATATGATTTATGGATGTGGTGAGAGAGGATATGCAGGTGGCTGGTGTGATAGAGCAAGATGCAGAGGACAGGAAGAAATGGAAACAGATGATCCTCTGTGGCGAACCCTAATGGGAACAGTCGAAAGAAGATGATGACTGATGTACTTCACAGGGAGTCTATCTGTTATTCTCTTACGGAGCAAAATAACAACTGGGACACAACAAAAGTGCCAGCATAGAAACAACAAGACTGTGTGAAGTAATGTGGAAATCTAAAAGAAGGATAAACACTTGTTTGTGTCTTTCGGCTTTTCCTGGTTAGGGGTTGCCACAGCGAACTCCGGTCCGCTAATGATTGGCAGTTGATTTTTACGTACCGGCTTGCCAGGCCTGACGCACAACCTTCGATGAAGGTACGCCCATTCATGCATGTCTCCATGCAGAAGACGCTCTAGCAGAGAATCGAACCGGACAGCGTCTTACTGTGAGGCGACAACGCTACCGCAGCACCACCACCGCGGTTCTCAAATGAGGTGGCCTGATAGTGATAGGAAAACACAGTGAAAACATAATAAAAATGCCACCAAATGAAGAAGACAGGCAAGTGTAGTAAGCAAAATATAAAGAACAGGAAAGCAAAATATAAAGAACAGGTAGGCAGTCAGAAAAGGAAAGGTCTGGCCAGAGAAAAGAGTGACTGGTTCCATCAAGAAAGGATATTAAACCATTTACAGCAACTTAACAGAACAAAGAACTGAAAGGTCGAAATAAGAAAACTAAAACTAAAAAAGTGAGTGGTATAAAAAAATGGAAGAGCACAACTGCTAACAATTACTTTTGTTAAGAATTCAGTTCCAATAAATTGAAATGGAATTCATATTCCAATAAAGTTGGTACCATAGTGTGTTTTGCTCAATAAACATTTTCTGAGATGTATGAAATCTGAAACTCACATTTGTCTTTATTTAGTGACTGCAGTCTACAGCACTTCACTAGAAAGCACCACATTTTACAAGGAACTGACAACAAATATGAGGAGAAGTCCATTGCAACACATTCCTACTGTCTCAAGATTAAGGGAAAAAAGGACAAACTCAGATTTTAATTATATACTTATAAAGTTGTTAGATACATTAAAGGGTTATTTTTTTCTTTTCTGAAAGTAAGTAGAAAAAGTAAGAAAAAGCAGTATAGTAGTTACTATGCATGTTTGGCATCCATACTATGTGGCATAACAGTTCTGCGACTAGCACAACTGCAAGGAGAACTGCAGATAAGGAGGATTCCTAAAGTAATTACTAGCACAGGTGCAAGTAGGACTGGAGACAGGAATGACTCACTAAGTCTTGAAGGTTGTCACATAATTCACCTTGAAATAGCAGACTGCATGACATCAAGCAAATACCAGAGTATTGACTTCAAAAGATTGCTTTCATAAACAGGATCCAAATGGTACCAAAAACTGTATAAAAAGACTGTAAAAGTGAATGCTGGTGGCTGGGTATTTTGTAGGAAAATATTTCTGAGGTAAATGGAGAATCACCATGTATATCTATATCAAGAAACAAACCTTGTACACTAAAAGCTGTAAGCTGTAATGTGTAGTACCTGTTGTTTGTTATATAGATAAGTTGTTTTGTTAGTAACTGAGTTTAACTTGATTAAAGTACAGTACAATACTGTCAAGTGTATTTTCCAAAATTCATCAGGTTGCAGTAAAGTGTGTTTTTTAAAATTTATCAGTGGCGAGCCTAGCCTGTATTCCAACACAGGGGCAGTGGTGCCCTATGTAGGGTCACTCCAGTAAAGGTGCAGTAACTAAAATGTATGTATATGAGTGAATCCTGAATAGGAGCACCCTGGTCTTATATGGCTTGCAGCAGTACAGTTTTCAGACGTCTGAATCTGGAGTGAGACTGCCATGCAGTACAGTCGCAGTGCAATAAATTATCCAAGTCAGTGAATTCCAAGGTTTCAAATATGCAACTGCCAGTTTTGTAAACCAGCTTTTCGAGTGACTGCGGGAGAATATCCAGCCATCTGCAGACTAACAGCCTGCTCACCTGTCTAACTGCTGTGTGGTAAGACTTTTTTCTGTGTCACATTTAGTATGGATGGCATTAGGGACTATAGTAAAAATGTAAACAGAGTTTTTACTCTTAATGTAGCAGAACAGACAGATAAAACCTGGGGAAAAATGCAATATTGCTATGAACAGCATATTGATAAATGTAAAGCCTTACTAGGGAAAGTTGATGTACAGGCATTATGCAAATGGGTTACAACATTTGATTGGTATCTCAAAGAAAAGAATGCATGGTATGAAAATAAATGTTTATTGTGTGAGTCATGTGAAACTGCTTTCTGTGTGCAATGTCATAAAAGTACAGTTCAGACCATTGTTGAAAAGTTAAACTGTAGAAAAAACTCTTCTGATTATAAAGAACCAGATAAGGGTGATGTTGTTGTGTCTTTCGGCTTTTCCCGGTTAGGGGTCACCACAGCGGAACTCCGGTCCACTAATGATTGGTAGTTGATTTTTATGTGCCAAGTTACCAGCCCTGACGCACAACCTTCAACGAAGGTATGCCCATTCACGCATGTCTCCACGCAGAAGACGGTCTAGCTGAGAATTGAACCGGACAGCGTCTTACTGTAAGGCGACAATGCTACCACAGCACCACCACACTTACTTTATATCCAGATGTTAAACAGTTATGTCCTATCACTAAATGTGAAATGTTAATTTCAGAGCTAGAACAGCAGTCAAATCAGTTACTAACAGAATCTGCTATAGATCTTGTTACACCCTTTAGACACTATGTACAAAAGTGGACTGAAGCCACTCTACAGCAAAAAGACAGATAAGGACATGGACAAGGTTCATGATAAACTGACAGAGGAGTTTAATAAACTGATAAAAGACAGGCAAAGTGAGTTCAGAAAGTTTAAAAATTATGTACAAGCACTCTGAAAAAAGTGCATAAGGACTCTGCAATCAGCAGAGCAGACTACCGAAAAGTATCAGAAAGCCCATGAAGAATTACAGGAAGAAACTGAAACTCTCAAGCAGCAGTTACAAGGCAAGGAAAATCTGGTTAGTGAATATAATAAAACTTCTAAAAAAATAACAGAAATAAATTAAAGATCTTAAGAAACTGTCACAAGACAAACAAAATCTGGTTAGTGATGTTCAGGATAAACTAACACAAGCTAATGCTCGAATGGAAGAGTTAAAAAAAGAACTGTAAAAGACAAAGCCAGTAAAGGTCATAGAGCAGGAAACTCTAGTAGACTTGTACACACAGTCAAGGTTGTTACAAAGCATGCCACAATGTAATGGTAAAAAAGGCATATTATACAAAATGCTTACATTTGAAGAATGGGTAGCATACACAACAGGATCTGATGTATGATCATATGCCTTACGCAGATGCTTTTGGATTTTTATTCCCAAATCTTTTAAAATATTCATCCAGTTAATTCAGAATGCTTATAAATTGTACAGCAAAGTAGGGTGCATGACTGCTGTTCTCATGGTGTATACAAAGGGGCAGCCTGTCACAGCTAACTTGTTAGATAATTTCAAAATAACCATCTCAGATAAATGAATGGAGTAAGCTGACCATTTTAAATTATCATTCCAGATAATCCATCAGAAGTCAGAAAAGGACATGCAACAAAGGGAAATATAGAAACAGTTAATACACTGCTTTCTAGAGCAAGTAGAAAGGGCCCCAGGAGATATTAAATGCATTTATGAGGAAATGTCAGATACCCTCGCTGACTTAGTACAAATACTAATGAGGGTACGGACTATGGCCAATGATGGAACATTATACTCACATCATATTTTTGCCTTAGAGGAAAGTAGCGAGCCATTTGAGGTAATAAGTGAGGTAAGAGGTCAAGGTAGAGGATTATGGTGTGATCAATCCCCATCACAGAGAGCCATGCCAACACCTCCCACTCCAAGTTTAAAAGCCAATGATGAGCAAAAGGTGCCAACATGCTTTTACTGTAAAAGGATACTGCATGTTAAGCACAACTGTAACCATTACAAAGTCTGGTGCAAAAAAAAAGGAAGAACAGGGTGTATTTGCAAAAACAGAGCCAGAAGATTCACAAGACAAGTCAGAAAAACAAGTCAATGTACATAGACCTTACAATATTGGTAAAGACATATATAAGGTTCATCAATACACAGGGAAAGGGGGTGTATATTTCATAGATTTTCAGGCAGCTTTGCCTGCAAATCCAAAATATTTGGATGAACAAGCAGAAGAGATATCTAGACAGCAGTTATGGAAAGAAATTGAAAAATCTAAATAAGTGAATCACTCAGACACAGAGGAAGATGACAAACAAAAATATGCAGTGTGCCATGTTGCATTTGACAATAAAGGTGAGGATAAGTGGATTCCCTTACAACAGGGGTGTGCCCCCCTATTCTGGTATCTTTCCTATCTTTAAAAAGGGTTGAGATGGATGACCATTGATTGATATCTGGGTAGAGGAGTCACTAAGGCAAAATGTTTTACTGGATACAGGAACAACAGTATCCATCACAAATAGACAGTTACCTGTAAATCCTATGAAAAGGGTTTGCATCTCAGCATTTAATGGTACAGAATGCTAAGTAGCCAGGATGTAGACATAAAGTTTCACCAAGAAGGGCAGTCATGGAAGGATGCATTTTTGATGCATCCATCCTGTTCAACTATCATTATGGGTATGGACATTTTAGGGGCTTTGGGCATAGTAATCAATTTCCCTAACAATATTTTGTGGATGGGGGACAAAGAAAAAGGAGAGGCTGAGGTAAGTGCAGTTTGCTGTGCAATCTCTCTACCTGAAAAACCTGACGAGCCTACAGGACATGTAAATATAGACAGTGAGGATGTGTGGCAGCATTTACAACAGCAATTCCCAAATCTATGGTCCAAGGGACCCAGTGATTGTGGCAAATTAGAAATGTCAGTAGGGGTGGGTAGTCATCAGGACTACATACCTCCATATCAAAAGCAGTATCCCATTCCTAGGGAGGCAGAGAAACATAGTGAAAAATATATTGCAGAATGGGGAAAGGAAGGAATCATGCAAAAAGGCAACAGTCCCAGAAATTCGCCAACCTAGCCAGTTAAGAAGAAAGATGGCAGTTACTGTCTTGTCATTGATTTATGAAAGGCTAATCAGTACACAACTCATAGAGCACACCTAATTCCGGGAGTTCCAGAACTGGCTGCATGTATTAAGCCACAAAGTAAGTGGTTTACAGTAATAGAGTTAGAAAACATTTTTTTGCTGTATCACTCAGAAAGAGAGACTGGCTACAATTTGCCTTTACATTTAAAAATCAGCAGTATGCCATGACAATGTTACTACCTCAGGGATTTCAGAATAGTCCAGTTATTTTTCATCAGACGGTAGGGTCCATTCTGCAACATTTGGAAAAAGATGATTCAGTACTGCATTACATTGATGATATATTAATCCAGTCTGAAACAGTGGAGGAGCACGTATGACTTCTTAGAAAGGTTTTTCATACTCTGCAGCAGGTAGGGTTTAAGGTTAAAAGTGAAAACATTCAGTTCATGACACAGGAAGTTAAATTTCTAGGTACTATAATTAAATCATCAGGAACGTCTCCTTGCCCAGTATGAGTGCAATGCATTTTACAAATGGAAGAGCCATTGACAACAGCAGATTTACACAAATTCATGGGAATCCCGAACTATAATAGGGAATTTAAGGAGGATTATGCAACTGTGGCTGCTCCTCTATACAAAATATTACAGGAACAAAAGAACTCCACCCTTTTAGGGTGGGGATCTCATGAATATGAAGCATTTTCACAAATGAAGGTAAAGTTAGCACAAGCTACAGAGTTAATAGCATCCACACCCAAGTTACTGTTTGTATTACAAGTAGGTGTAGGAAAAAAAAAACATTATCTGGTATACTATTACAACAATGGCCACATGGTGGCAATAATAGAATGGAAAAAACATGATGTCCAGTCACCTTTGTCAGCAAGAAAATGACACCAGTGGAAATGGGCTATCATCCACACATTCATCAACTGTTAGCCATGCACTGGGGAATTAAGCAATCTGAGTATCTAAACACCACATCAAGCAGTAAAAGCTTTAATAGACAACTTTGAAATGAGCAGTATTTGCACTACAGACGGGGACAAATATTATTTGTCAAATCACATAGGATATGAAGGTAAACAGCATAACAGCTTGGAAAAATTAATGTCACCTGACATACAATTTCTGGAATCTAATTTTGATAATTTTTAGCCATCTGTCTTTGTGGATGGAGCACGTTTTTTGGGACAAATGTAAATATTGGACAGGATTTTCTATAGTTCTGGAGAATCCAAGGCTGGGTTCTCCAGAGCTAATCAAGTTACACACTGAGGTAAGAAGAGGATTTGTAGACAGTGCAGGCAAACCATTACGGCATGCTGAAGTATTAAAAGGCATACATTAAGTAATAATGTCAAACTGATAGGCACAATGCAGCATTTTGAAGGTAAAAGCTGATCAGAAACTGACAAGTGAGACTTTCAAGTTAAATGCATTAGCTGACATGTTGGCAAAACAAGTAGCTTAAAAGGGAACAGAACTTCCAGGATATGCTTATAGCAATGAAGAGGTCATTGCTTTAAAAGAGCTAGATGAACAGTCAATTGAGGAAGACCTCATAAATATTCAAAAGAAGCAGGGTTTAAAAGAAGAAACAGACCAGTTCATAATTGCAGGAATACCACCAAAATAGAACTATGTGTACTCCACTGCAAAAGGATTGCAGCTGCCATATGTGCCATTTCAGTTAGCACCTTAGTTGGTCAAGTTAAATCACCAAATATTAGGACATCTAGGAGATGAAAAGCTATGGGCAATTGTAACAGAAAAGCATTGGAATCCCAGTTTAAAAAAGGTCTATAGGTTAACTGTAGAAGAATGTCTAATCTGTTTGCAGGTAAATGCTAAAAGTAAAAAACCTCAGTTACATCGAGTATAGCCAGCAGATGGTCCATGGTATGCAGTCCAAATAGATTATGCAGGTCCTTTGCTAACAACAAAGGGAGGATACAGATACCTACTGGTAGTAGTGGATGTTTTTTCAAAATGGGTAGAGGTAATTCCCACCAAAACCACCACAACTAAGGCAACGGCAGAAGCTGTATGGAAAAATATTTTCTGTCATTGGGGGTGGCCAAGAATTATTGAATTGGACAACGGTCCGCAGTTTGTTGGTGATTTAATAAAGCAAATGTGTTCAAATCAAATCTGTTAGGAATTTAGCAGATATTTCTGTGCCTTATCATCCATAGTCAAATGGAACTGCAGAACGAATGAATCATACGCTCACAGAGCGTCTCAAAAAAGCAAGTCTTGAAAAAGGAAACATATGGGTACAACATTTACCAGACATTCTTATGGGTAAAAGGGCAACACCTAATAATAAGACAAGAATATCTCCTTATGAAATCATGACAGGGAGAAAAATGCCATTACAGTTACATTTTGATCCTGATACACCAGATGGTAGACCTATGTTAGAAGTTATAAGCATCAGGAATGGTTAAAGCAACATACAGAAATATGCAATTATAATGCAAGAGAACAAACTTTCCATCTGTGGAGAAAGGTCCCAGTATTGCCGCTGGAAAAAAACCTTCCCTGTGGAACAAAGATATCAGTAAAAATGTTCCAAACAGAAGGGCCCTGGGATAGCAATTGGCAAGGACCTTTTAAAGTAGTGGAACAAATAGGTCCACTGGTGTACAAAATAAAAGGTAAAAAGAAAAACAGAGCAGATCTAGTGCATAGAGATCAAATGAGAGTAGTTAAAAGCAGTGAAGAAATGAAGTCACAAAAGTGACATGCATGTATTTTCTTTTCAGAAATTGAAAATGAAGGTGTTTTGAATACAGAAGAACAAAAGAGAGACAACAGCAAATGTAAGTAATTTTGTAAATATATCCACATTTAATAGTGTGTTAGTTAGACAATATCTATCTTTTTTACAGTTTTTTGCAATTGTATAATAGCACCAGGAATAGCAGAGACCCCGACAGAAAAGGCATACAGAAGTAATATTACTAATATAAGGTTTTGGTGGGTAAATGATACTACCAATAGAACTCAAAGTCTTTTCTTGTCCTGGGGGACAAAAATGTCACATTGGAAACCTTTCCTTTGACCAGAGTGTCACAGTCTGAAAGACAGCCAGAGGACAAGTATATGACCATCTCCCACAACATAAAGCAAATGTATCCTTAGAAAATGATACTGTAATAAAATGCATACAGCAAGGGGAAAGGGCACTCTTTTAATTTTACACTGAATGTGTAAACAGTACTGCAAAAAGGACTGAAATAGAGCTTTGGGAGGGAAATATATTAGTTTGGATCAATGAGTCAGTAATTACTGGAAGACAACCTTGCCTTTTTATTGTCAAAACTTTTAATAATAATAATCCCACAGCCAAGGCTGATAGAGTATCACATGTATGGTAGTGGCACAGGAATACCAGAAAACACTAATACGTTTTAATATCTCGTTCCTTCCTGACAATACTGGCTGTAGGAGTTGAAGAGCGTGGTACAATACTCTTTTAGTGGGGATGGGAACAGATTTAGGTGGCTTAAATTTGGCTGATATAGAAATTTTAGAGAATAGACTAAAACTAACAGGTCACAATGTTTCACAAATTGAACATTTACAAGTACAATGGTTACTCATTATATGGGCATCACAAAAGGAACATGTTAATTTTCAAAAATAAATTTTGCAACATTTAAATGACTCTTTAATTAACAGATTATATTTTGATGTTAATGTCACTGTTTGCAAATTGGACTAAAAGTAATTTGCAGTCTTTGTCTGTACAAATGCAGACAATTTGAGTACAAATGAAGTTAATGTCAAATAATGAATTTCTGTGGAGAACAACGTTCGAAAAATGGAAACCAAGTACCAACTGGATTGAAATGCATGGGCAGCAAACACTGTGCACAAATACATACTGTACAGGGAAAAAATAACACATTATAATGTAACAAGTTCAAAAGTAATGTGGCAAGTTGTAGTTTTACCACTGGTTTTTGGACAACCATTCTATCTGTACCAGTACTGGTTAACCCAGTTAGAGGGAAATTATATTGATTTACAGAATAAAACCCACAAAATTTAATATTGTGCTTATACAGCTAATGGACTGTTGTGTGGTCAGCACCCACCAGTGTAAGAACCATGTTTTTTATAACATTCTATAAATTTATGAAATGGACAATTTTACATTCTAGTTTTGAAATGTTTACTGAAATAGCCCCACGGTTTGTGTGTATTGTAACAAATCAAAATTTAACATTTACTAAATAATGTCCTTTTTTAATAATATAACTCATCTGACATGGCATAAGAAAACATATATGTTCACTCCAGAAAGCAAAGTGGCAGTGTCTTTTCAATGGAATCTGCAAGCACTGTCAATGATAAATGTAGGATTTTCTCTAAAATCATTATATAACATTATAAATGAAAGTAAACAGTTAATTCAACAGGTGGAAATGGTTAATAGAACAATTTTAAGACATAAATTAAATTTTGTAATTGTAAAAAAAATCAAATCAAGTTAGCTGAAAAAAATGAAGCAGACACAGCTCATAATTGGCAGAACATATTTATAGGATGGTCTGCAAAAGGAAAAACGTTGTTAGACTGGATTATACACCCAATTTTGGTAATAATGCTTGTTATCATTGTACTAACTGTTTGGAATTGTGTTTTGACCCGTTGTATCAAAAAAAAAAGCTAAAGGTTTTGTTTCCTAATGTGTTTTCTGTAAATCATGATGAAAATTATGATCTAACCAAAGAATACAAATCAATGTAAACTGTTTTGTGTGTTTTTAAAACAAAAGGTGAACTGATACTTTAAAGGGTTAATTTATTTTCTGATAATAAGCAGAAAAAGTAAGAAAAAATATTATAGCAGTTACTATGCATGTTTGGCATCCATACTATGTGGCATAACTGTTCCGTGACTATCACAGCTGCAAGGAGAACTGCAGATAAGGATGACTCCCTAATTCTTGAAGTGATTACTAGCACAGGTGCAAGGAGGACCAGAGACAGGAATGACTCCATAAGTCTGAAGGTTGTCACATAATTCACCTTGAAACAGAACAAAAATCATTTATCAACAGACTGCATGACATGAAGCAAATATTAAAGTACTGACTTCAAAAGATTGCTTTCATAAACAGGATCCAAATGGTACTAAAAACTGTATAAAATGACTGCAAAACTAAATGTTGGTAGTTCTGAGGTAAATGGAGAATCATCATCTGTATCAAGAAGCAAACCTTGTACAGTAAAAGCTGTACGCTGTAACATGTAGTATAGGTCGCCTGTTATATAGATAAGTTGTTTTATTAGTAGCTGCGTTTAAATTGACTGAAGTACAGTACAATACTGTCAAGTATATTTTGCTAAAATCCATCAGGTTACACTAAAGTATATTTTTTTAAATTTATCAAAAATTGCTATAATAGCAAGCTTTGCCTCAGCAAGCACTTGCTGAATATTACACATTCTGAAATTCACATGCTTGTCATTATTTAGTGACTGCAATCCACAGCAACCTACTAAAAAGACACATATTTTAGAAGGAGCACACCGAAATACCCATCAACTTTTTTGCTCATGATTTCGGGACAAAGCATAAAATAATGGGGGGGGGCTTTAATTATTATTTTTGCTATTTGTTAACCAGGTAAACCCACTGGGCAAAGTGATCCTTTTCGGGGGGGGGGGGGGCACAGGATAATTATCTGGTTAAGTGACTTGCTAAAAAGTCACAGTAGGCAAATGGAGAATGAATAATTAAAATCCTATATTTTTGACTACAGCTTATTAACATGCACAGCCTTAAGCACCAGGCAACTCTAATTCACTTAAAAAGTTAACACAAAAAAATAGACTTTTGTATCAAGATGCATTTGCTGAACAGCAAGAGCCATGAAACTTTGAATGGCATTACTGCCAGACTCTTAACCTGAGCGATTCATGAGAAAATGAAGAAGTCAATGAAGATATGGCAGACAAGGCAGAGGAATAAGGCTCTAAACTTTTTAATGAGTTGCTTCCTGTACTCAAGGTTACAGGGTTTGATTCTTTCTATTGCAGTTTGAAAACTGTGTGACTCTGAACATGTCACTTAACCAGACAGTGATCCTTAATGTTTACCATGCTAAAAAACAAATGAAAATAGACAATACATAAAAGTTTAGGATAGAAATATGAAGAAGAAGAAAAAAGTTGTTCATATGCATTTCGTTTTCTGAACATAAGAAAATCAGTACCTTTAACAGAAGTTACTTTCTGATTCCAGGTTTGACAATCAAATTGTAGAGGTAAACAATCTACCTTCATCTGTAATCACAAGTGGGTAAGCAACTCTGTTCAAGGCATAAGCAATCCAGCTATCATACAGCTCTGTCTGAGGCATAAGTAATAAGGAATCCAATGTCTCTCTCTCTCTCTCTCTCACACACACACACACACACACACACACACACACACACACACACACACACACACACCTTATTTGTACTGCTTTCTACATGTGCTGTAGTTGTCTGCTGATTGCTGACCTACTAGAAACTATGTTGGGGTAGGAGGTGAAGTACTGGGTGCAGCTGACAACAGGTGAATTTTGTTTGTACTATTATGCAGAAGTTAATAGCATAGAAAACATAGGTTTTGCTTTCAAGGAGTCTGTGTGTGTGTATATGTGTGTGTGTGTGTGTGTGTGTGTGTGTGTGTGTGTGTGTGTGTGTGTTTGTGTGTGTGTGTGTGTGTGTGTGTGTGTGTGTGTGTGTGTGTGTGTGTGTGTGTGTGTATGTCCTACTCCTGTTGATATCCATGTCTTGTGAAGTGTTCTGTGTGATTCTATGCAACTTAAATATGCATTCCTACGCAATGTGGTGCGCTGTAAGGAAGGGTTTGAGCTGTCCAATTGGCATTCTTCTGCGTGAAAACTTTGAGTAGTACAGGATTGTCTGCTGAGGGGAAAGTGACATATTAGCTGCACATTTTCCCTTCTAGGGAGGATTTATCACCTACATCCACAAGGGGCTTGAAGAGCAGAGGCCACCATTGGTGTGATTATGTGAGTGGTTTGTCCTCAAACTTTATGGATTCACCTCCTTTGATGGACTGTGGATGTGGGAAAGAGAGTTCACCTTCATAAGTGGAGTGGGAAAGGGGGCCCACAGTGCCACTGGCTATGTTTGCTCTATGGGGGGGGGGGTGCAGCAAACACGTCTGGAATATTTGAGCAGACGCATAACTGGCTCAACCAGCACCCTGTGCCGGTACCATGAACCAGAGAACCAGTGCTCCACCCCCTCATCTCTTCCATTGAAGAGCAAAAATAAATAAATAAATGGAAGCTTCTATTATTGGCACACCAACCAGGTGACCAAATGCCTAGCCATTCAGGTCATGTTTCATGTGCCCTGCCCCATTTTATTAAAAAACATAATAATTTTTTCTGCTTGATATGAGTGTAGCAGACAGTTGCTACAATTTATATCCTGCCTGCACAGAGTGGTAAGCACTCATGTTTTCATAAAACAAGAAAAAAAAATCCTCTTATAAACTGTAGCTAACAGTTGCTAAGTTTATACCCAGGCCGCGCATTGTTTTTTAACTAAAACCTGAGCACTGTAGCACAAATAGTTTTTTTTTTAAGTTTTAAACTGTAGCAAAGTTGCTACTGTTTAGACCACACTCAGAGTGCTACAGTGCTCAGTTCTGACAGCAAATGCAATACCAACTTTTAAAAGTCAGTATTGCATTAAATATTGGGATTGGCTGATCCCACCCCCCAACACTTTGTGCCCTGGGCAGTTGCCACTCTTGCATTGCTTTAGCTACACTACTGTACTTGAGCATATATGGCAGGGGACAATGATACTATGACCACTGTCACATGTATGGGCTTCCTCTTCCTGCATCTGTACCATGGTACTGTATGTCTTAATTTGCATTTTGGGTAGGGGCCATCACACATGCCCACATAGGATAACTGACATGGATAATACTAGGCAATTTCATTGACATTCTGAGGGATGTCCTGACATAGGCTTCAGCTTATTGTTGGGCTGCACATACATTGTCAAGAGTCACATACATTAGAATGCAGTGTAGGGGGTGGACATACCCAGCAGACATTCATGGTGTAGATTATTGCCAGGGTGGTTGCCATACCAGGTTTTCCAGGAATGTATTTGGTTGGATCTTTTGAAGCAGTTCATTTACAATGTTGTCAAGTTGCTGGCCAAAAACAGAACACACAAACTGGTTTAGAGAAGGGTCACCTACATGATTGTGCATGGCTAGGCAACCCATCTGGTACAAGACAGAAAGGCCACAGGTGGGGTCCACCAAAAGAAAACTCATTTACAGACACAGAGGAGTTCCTGACATCTCTGTCTGTGGGACCAGACAGTTTTGTTACCCATGGTGGAGTATTGGATTTGGGTGCTGAACTGCATGGATCATTCATGCATGAGTTGGTGATGTCCCTGGTAGTTATGTCATAACATGTGGGATTATCTGTTCTACTAGCCTGGCCCAGTGCCGTACAACTAATGAGCATAGCTTCTTTGCAGTTTCAGGGACACAGGGGCTACTACACCTACAGCATTAGTCTGAACAAGGTCTGCTACCTGTAGATTTTCTTTGCTATAGAAGTTTCCCTACAGTGGGCTGCAGTTGTTGTTGAAGGGATTTATGATATAATTGATTATGCTTATGAGGTGTTGTCAGCTACCTCTACCAAGGATATAGACATGCCCAGTGTCAGGAAACTGTATGGGCCTGATGATAATGGCAGCCACACCCTGGCATGATCAGGTATCATGGTGGCAGTGGTAGACATAGGTAATGTGACAGCTCCTTTTCCTGTGCAAGCTACGTCTCAGTCCCAGGATGCCACAGTAGGACAGGATATGGCCAAGATATCAGCAGAGTGGACACTCTCATCTCCAGGAGCTAAGTCATCCTTGGCTGATGCCAGCTCCACTTAGTATTAGAAGGGTGGCAGTGGTCAGTGTACTGATGGCTTCCCATGCCATGGGTGCTACCCTATCCTGATTTGAGTGTCTTTATGGTCACTAATCAGTGTTTGTGCAGGGACATTTATAAAGAGACAGGTAGAGACCAATGGAACTATAGCTGAACTGGTTGGAGTTGTACATGGTCTGTGTGATGACATGTGGGAGAGCCTGGCCCATTTATGTAACATAATGGAAAGTCAGTGTAGGGAGCCTGTATGCTACAGATATCCCTGTGCAGCCACCTGTCATATTCACTGCCCTTCTCATAGCTGGCCCACCTTTACTTCTGGGAGGAAACCCACCAAGGGAGATGGAGTGCACAATCTAGGTCCTGTATTACCATCACCTCCACACCTCCATCCAGTAATGAGAGCATTATGGGACAGTGTGGATGCAGATGAAGATAGGGTGTATAGGGTGAAATCACCCTTGACACATTCCACTGTTCATAATGAAGCATCACAGAGTTGTGGATTGTAACAATGACATTTCCAGAAGAAGGTATCTCTGTAGAAGGGGCATACAAGGTGGGCAAAGAGATTTCATTCGGGTGCCCTAGACCTGACCATCAGACTCCAGCACAGTGCTGCAGCGTCTGCTGGAGCTGTATCCATACACGTCCTCACACCCCTCAGCACCAACTACATCTGCCCATTCATGATGCAGTGGAGACAGCACCCCCCTCACTTACCAGTCTCGCCAGTTCCCCACACTCATCCACCTCTGACTGACACAGTTGCACAAAGTTAACACACCCACATTCATTGTGCCCATTTGTTTAATACCTTTGTTAACATCACATATTACATAGTGACATGAGCAAACATTCAATTATAAGAGAAAACAAGCCATTGGAAAAATTGTTCTCTTTACATGCATTACACATATTTAGTAACAATTAATATTCAATTTAATATTGCATTGATTAATGAAATACAGTTTTCCCTGAAATTTCATTCCTCCTCCTAAATATTGTTCAATATAAATTGATCCCACAGATTCCATTTATTTTTATGTAAGTTACTCCTTCCCTTTTCTAAAGATCCCACCTCCAATTATTTTATCTCCTTTACATTATAATTTTGGGTTCATATCACGTTATCGAAAGCCGATAACATTGAATGCCACAATGTCGAACCTTATTGAGTGAATGCTAAAAATAGCAAAGCTGCAGAACATTGAATTCTTTCCTAGGGAAAGAATTTGGTTGTCCGTTTCTGCGGCTTCGCTATTTTTAGCACTGTGGTGGAAAGTTACGGGGGTTCAGGTAAGTGTATGATTGTGTGGACGTTAGGTTTAGGGCGTGGGTTACGTGAGTTAGGGTTAGGGTGCTGGTGAGGTGAGTCTGCGATAGTGACAGAGTTTAGGGTTAGGGGCAGGTTAAGTGAGTTAGGGTTAGGGCGTGGGTAAGGTGAGTGTGCGATAGTGACAGACCTTAGGGTTCGGGTTGGGTTAAGGTAAGTGGATAGATAGTAGTGTCTGTATAGTTTAGTGTAGGGTTATATGTGTGATTTTAAGTGTAAATGTGTGGATTGCTGTTTTTTTGGTGTGCCTGTGTTGTGTGAATGTGTTTCGGAATAGCGAATTTTTTCCCTGGGAAAAAATTCGCTGTTCTGAATGTTCGATATTGTGTGCTTTAGATTATTTAGGTTTGATTAAATGGTGTTCAGTGTTTTCAGCTTTCGATGGCATGATATAAATGCATAATTTTGTTACAGTTGGTTTAGTTTTTGATTTCTGTTGTTTCTTTGACAGCCAAAAGTATTAAACTTAGAAGGGCCTTACTATGTCTAGGCAATTCAGTTACTGCATCCCAACTCTGTCACCCTACCCATTGTTGACACTTGTCACTGGGGCCCTCCCCACCTGTATTTATGATAACAACTGTGCCCTTGGTAGCCTATGTCTGATGCACATTGTTGCCAGTCCATGCATGGTATAGCACGACTTGTGTATATTATTGCATGCATACTTGCTACTGCTGCATGTTGTGTTTAATATGGCCTGTAGACCAGACACTGCCTCTTATCTAGTGTCATGGTGTACTATGTCCCCCTCTATCTCACATAGCTATCCCCATGCAATTGGCTCCTAGTCATGCACATCCTCCACTGCTGCATTGGACCTTCCTACTCCCAAATATCTCTCCCCTGCTCCATCTGTTTGGTAGCAACATGGCATTTAAAAGTACACACACTGCAAAAGTTTTACCATCTAGATAGTAGAAGTGGGCTTTAAGCAGAATGAACATGTGTTCAACAATAATTTGGGTCTGTGATAAGGTGCTGTATGCATTCTATGCCATAATTGGTGGGGGTCTTATTGGTGTCAATGGTTTCAGAGCATATCCAGCATCACCAGTAAGAAGGCCCTGTGGAAAAGCACCCTGCACAAACTGCTGATATGAGTTGCACATATACTAGATGTGGGAGCCACGGGCACTGTCTGGATGGGCTTGTTGACACAATGTATATTATACCCTGTGCATTGCGGACCACCTGGCAGTTGATGACTGGAACCCCGTGGGGTTAATATACCATTGTCCCTGATCACCAGATGCGGCCTTTAGTAAATGTGAATGCAGTCAATGGCTTATGGTACCTCATGAAATTAGGCTATGTCATAAAATACCTGCACAATGTTACTTCCTCTGTGGTGTGCAGGAATTGCACATGCTGTAACATGGCATAGAGAAACTGGTGGATACATTCACTGTGTCTCCCATTGGTAACTAGAAAGTCCCTGTAACCAAAATTCTCAAAGCCACACAAAACTTGGTGTCCACAGGGATGGGCACTCTATGCATCCCATATGCCGTATATGAGGGAAACACAACTCAATCAACTCCTGCATGGTGCCTCTATCACAACAGTACTTGTCCATTAATTGTCTGTTGTGGAGAGCTTGGTTTGTTAAACTCAGACAGATATCTCAGAAGCACATCAGGTGACGGTGCACACTTCCATGGCTAATGTCTTCTGGATGCAAGAGATGTCTCTTGCATATATATAGTTACTAAATTAGAAGCTACCCTGTACACATTTTTTATGATGTCTCTCCCATAACTCCATACTGTTACTATGTTAAGAGGTATTTCATTGTAGAAAATGTATACATTTCTGAAATGTGCTGCCATATTGTTTGGCTTCATTTGCATTTGCCATTACCCTCATTAGTGTAGCATTCGGGCTGCAGCATGGCAGCTAATCACTCTTCTTCTAAAAACATGTAAAAAACATTTGAATCCTAGGGACTGTATGTGATGAAAGTGTTTGCAATAGTGTGTAGAAACTACAAAATACAACTTTGTACTTGTTAAATTACAGGTGGCGATGTGGTTATTATGTGGGCATATGCATAAAGAGATTACTACGTATGCTTGACGTTTGGTCAAACACACTTTTTCTTGAAGGGGAAAAAAGCTGGCTTGTGTTATTGAAAATCAACTGATAGCACAAGATGGCTTTTTTCTATGCAAAATTGCTGTACACTGGGGATGGGGACATTTCCCCTTTCTCCACTGTAATGAAATCTCTGAGCTGATATCTGTATTAAGCAGGTGGTGTGGGAGGGAGTGGGGACGGCTTACAGTATATCAGTGATAAACAACATTATAAAAATTAAAACAGAACTAATGTAGACATATGCAGTAATCACCTACCATGTTAGAGAATATACAGTTAAACTATGTCTTCAGGTTTCCTATGTTCTAACTACTTTTAGAAGTCACAAACCATATATTGTCCACTATATGTAAGAATGTAATTCAAATTAGGGATCAGAAAAATAATATCCTGAAAGGAATGTGTTTCATATGTTACTGAATATCTATGAAATACAGTTAAGTAATCTTACCATAACAGCAGAAGTTTGAATAATCATTGCTGCATTAACCTTAGCCTTAGGTATATGGTTTATATCCCACCAAGTATATAAGAATGTCAAATTCCAAAGCCTTATGAAACCTTCCACTTGCTCAAATTGTTACTCAGCTCAAGCTGAGCTGCCTAAAAAGACAGGGTTGAGAACCAAGCCCTTTAGCTTTTATGTCAGATGAAAGAGGGAGCCTAGTCCTGAAAGGATGTAGCTAGGAGTAAAAAAAAAAAATATATATATATATATATATATATATATATATATATATATATATATATATATATATATATATATACACATCCTGGCAAAATAATACTCAAAAAATAAAGGGGCGGGTGGAGGAAGGGAGTAACTACTTCAGCAGTGATCAATTGAAAATCTACTATTATAATTTGATTACTTACACAATTGCATTATGTTTATCATATTCCTCATTGCTGCAATAGACTTAGTTATATGGATAGATTACCCTAGCTTACAATATTTAGGATGTGGAAGGGAAGGGTCTAGAAGCCCCTGGACAATGGCCTAGCAAAGCCTGTTGTAGACCTAGAGAAGGAATCAAGTTTATAGTGCTTTGTAAAATGTAAAGTATCAAGTAGCAGCTTCTAGAATGCTTCTAGAGTCTAACCCTTTCTAAACAGCCATAGATGAAGCCAAGGCTCTGGTAGAGTGAACCTTGACCCTGCCTGAAATATTTTTGTTGTGGTGAGAATAACAAAAGGTAATAACCTGAGCCAGGCATTTGGAAATAGCCTGTTTAAACACAGGTTGTCACTTCTTCTTACCTTCACAATAAATGAACAATTGATTTGAAGATCTGAAAGATTTTGTTTTGTCAAGATAGTTCCTGACTTGTCTGTGGGCATTCAAGGTATGGAGTATCCTTTCTCCCTCATTTTTGGGTTCAGGAAAGAAAACAGGGAGATGGATAGTTTGGCTTAAAATAAACTAAGAGAAGGATTAACTCTCAAAGAAACCCTGTCTTTGTGGAAAATGAGATAGGGCTGACTCATTATAAGAGTTTCTAAGATACTCTTCTTGCAGAGGTCAGAGCAATCAGTAAAACAGTTTTTCATGTTAAGAATCCCAAGTCAACCTGATGAGTAGGTTCAAATGGAGCAAGCTTCTGCAACACAACACAGGATCCCAAGGAGGATCCACCATTTTTTTTTGAGGTCTGTTATGCAAAACCTCTTTCAAAAACATTTTTACAAGAGAATGTATTGAAAGGGGGGGATCCAGGGGCAGACTTGCTGATATGGCTGAAAACTGAACCTTGATGGGGGAGTAAGAAAGGTCACAAGATAGTAACTCAAACAAATACTGTAAAACCTGACAAATACTAGCCTTGAACGGGAGCTGGTTATGTTGCTGGCAGCAGCTAGAAAAGCTTTTCCATTTGCTAATATGTGATTTTCTGGTAACAGTCTTTCTTGCAACCATTAATACCTACTGCATGTCTTCAGTAAACAGGTCTCTAAATTAAATTAGGACCCTAAAGTCCAGGCAGTCAGTTGAAGTTGATTGAGGTTGGAATGTACTGAACACTCCTCTTCTTGTGTGACTAGATCCATTCTGTGAGGAAGCTTGTGGTAATTGACCCAGGCCATTTCCAAAAAGAAGAGAAAACCATTGCTGCCTGGGCCAGAAGGAAGCCACCACAATGATCTTGGAGTGTTCATTGTGAATCTTCAGAAGTACCCTGGATATCAATGGAAAGGTGGAAAAGCATATAGGAACATTCCTGCCCAAAGAAAGGAAAAGGCATCTGTCTTCCAGGCCTTCTTGCATGGAGTCCTGGAGTAGAATTTTGCCAGTTGATTGTTCAAAGAGGAGACAAAGAGGTCTATTTGATGGATCAAATCTTGGCGGGTCTGCCTTTGTCATGCTCAACTTGTCTGCCACACAGTTTTGCTCTGACAAAATGTAGGATGCCTGTAGAGTGTAGAGTGAGACTGTGCTGTAAAGCTATATCACAACCTAACATTGCCAGAATGCAAGGAGGGGTATGACCTTGTTCCCTCTTACTTGTTGATGTACCAACATAACTGTGGTATTGTCTGTAACAACTTGAAGAGGTCCAGGGAGCTAAATATGACTCAGAGAGTTGTGTGCCTTCATTAGAGCAAGCATCTGTTTTATATTTAAGTGCGTGCATCGGTCTTTCACGTCCCAAACACTTCGTACCTTTTATCCCTCCTGAAACTGCTCCCCAAGCAAAGTCTGAAGCGTCTGTGCTGACTGACTGCTTTGGAGCAGGATGGGAGAATGGAAGACCTGGATTTGAGGATATTTGCTGTATCCACCAAATGATCTTTTCTCTGACAAATCCCATAACTGGGATTTGAAAAGATAATGGGTGTTGGTGCTGGGACCATATCCTTCAAATGCCATTGTATCTTTCAAATGTGGAATATTGCTAGGGGTCAAATAAGAATCATACATGCCATAAGACCCAAAATCTTGAGGTATTCCCTGGTAGAGACCAAAGCCTGAAAGGAAAAATCTTAGAAATAGATCTAGATATAACTGTATTTTTTTCCTGTGGAAGAAAAGCTCTTTGAACTGAGGTGTTTAACAGACAGCCCAGGAATATAATCCTGTGTGATGGAGTAAAAAAACACTTTTGAATATTTTCTTAGAATTCCAGTTTGTGTAAGAGATCTCTCACGCAAGTGAGACATTCCTGACACTTTGAAAAAGACCCTGCAAAGGTAAGCAAGTCATCTAAATATGGAAAAATATGGATACCCTGTACCTGCAATGCACTATAACTGGGGCTAGACACTTTGTGAACACTCTTGGTGCAGTGTGCTCCCATTTACAAGTACAGTTAAGTCTTGAGTCAGTCGATTAAAACACAATCTGCTAGAAGATAAATAATTTTCCTAACCTGGAAAGAATCACTAAATAATAAATATTTAAGTCTGGAAGGCTTTTCCCGAAAGGAAACTTATCTGCCCAGTAATGGAACTCATCACATGCCCCCAGAGGAATGCGCTCTTCACTGGCAGGAAAGCTCTGAAGGGCTTGATGCTCAACCCTGTCTTTTTAGGCATCTTGAGCTGAGCTTCCCAATTATTTGAACATGTAGATGATGCCTTGAAGCTTTGGAAGATGGCTGGCTGTTATATTCTTGGCAGAATATACATATAGCTAAGGCTGAAACTACTGCAGCAGTGATCAATATGATGAATATCTCAAGGTTATACTTCTGTAGTAGCTTTTAACTGCTTTCTCAGATATAACTTAACCTGTAAGTTATCTGACATAATCTGGTTGGGTACTCCGCAGGGATGGAAGTAAATGATTTGTTGACTTATTTCCTGACTTGTTTTGTCTCTTTGTCTTTGCTGCCTCTTGACCAATTGCCGAATTTGTTCCCTTATCAGGTGAGAGTTAGTCAGTAGGAGGAGTTATCATGTAGGCAGCCATCACGAGTGGGTTGAGGTTGTTTACGTTTTGCCCTACCCCCATTCACGTATGTTTGTGAAAGCCATGGGTGGGATGTGCATTAGGTGTCAGCACTACACCTCCCCTCTTTTCCACAAGGGGCTGACATCATCAGGACTGCCCCACTACCCAGAGGGAGACAAATCATGGTTATTTCCTCAGTCTTCACCAGGGAAATTAACAAGCATGCATGTATCATGGAGCATGCACCCCTAGTGATGGGTTCCACCATCCTCCCTGTCTATGCAGTCCAGTGTTAGAGCTGCTGTTCGAAGTCAGGTCATCTGGTCCATAGTCAGGACCTTATTCCTCTTGACCAGTGGTACAAACAGCTTGTCTGCAGACACTGTGGACGCTTTAACTGGCTGTTAATGACCTTAGATCTCTCTCTGTGTGTGCCCTTGCAGGAAGTTAATCAGGTCAGGTTAAGGAGGTTTTACAGAGGAGTATGAACAAACAGTAGCTAGTGCTACTTTATCTGTTTTTCCACATTCACTCTAACAGTCTTAAAGAATTCAAGCAATGAGAGAAAACAGGTAGATCAGCAACAAAGTGAAGTATTTGATTATATAGTGTTATAAGTTTGTGACTGACATGCTTTGAGATGCTTTCCTTGGGTGGGGTGAAGGAGGCAACCTCTTTGTGGTTAAGATATCAGGGGGTGTATCAGAAGGTGGATGATTGGGAGGGAGTGCACTGTCAGTATTGATGAATGAATACTGACAGTGCATTAGCGGCCAGCGTTGAAGTGCTTCAGTGTGCCTTGCGTAGTATTTATACTGTAGCAGGGCATTTGTTACAAGTACACAGGCACATAGGTCCAGCTTCCTTGCTCCTGAGGTGAGGAGCACTAGCCAGATTGAGGCCAAACAGGGAAAGGGACCAGGTGCTGGATGATTCAGCTAGGGCTCTGCAAGGTTTGCAGGATCAACAAAATCTAATGAACAATTAAACATTTTGCTGTTAGTAAATTAATAAATGGAATCTGTTCAGATGAAAAGAATGCTAAGGGATTTACCACAGGAGTCAGCACATGAAAGCAACATATTTTAATAGCTTTGTAAGTCATCTTGGCGAAAGCCTGGAAGGGAAAGTTTGTCTCTCTTTTTTTGATAATACAAAATTATGCAACAGTGCTGATACAAAAGAACCTGTAGAAAAGATTAGACAAATCTGGGAAAGACAGGAGTAACAGTCTAAAGCATGTCAGGACAAATTCACTGCAAAAAAGTCCAAAATAGTGCATATAAGAAGTTGAAACCCAGGAAAGGCATACCCCTTTTTGTTTTTTAGAGGGTGGGTGCAGTCAGAGAAGTGGGAGCAATTAAAGATGAAAAGCCATGAAGGAGGTCATCATAGCATTTGACGCAAAAATAAACATGGAGTGTCAGAAAGCAATAAGGAAGGCCAAGCAATACTGGGATGCAGAAGAAGACCGATCAGTGATAGAACATCTGAAATTATTATCCCTAACAGTTGGCTAAGATGCAATCTAGAGTTTCTGACAACTCATCAGCAAAATGATATTACATTTTCTTTACAGCAGAAAGAAACAATAAGCCTAGTTTGCCTGCCTTTTACATGTATTTATACACAACTCCAACCCTGATTTTCACCCTCCCCTTTTCCGCCTATTCCATGCCCCTTTAAATACCTCCAAGAAATCCCTGCAGCCAGGCATTCTAGTAGTCTATTCAAAGGATCAAATCCCATCTATGAAGTAGTTTTGCAGATCCAGGCAGCAGTCATTTCTTACAATCTGCTGCCTGTTTGCCCACTGTTCTTGCTGTTAAGTATGACACCTTAATATCATGTGATCATAGCTCCCATATTATGCCCCCACATTCTCTTCTAGTTTCTCATGAGAAACGCTCCAACTGCTGTAGTTTGTTTTTCATACCTTCCATTTCATGCACCCTTCTGGTAGCGTTCCTCCAGAGTTCTTCTAGCAGCTTGATGTCCCTCTACTTGTAGGGCCATCAGAACTGCATTTGGAGTATCCCTACGAGAATACACACCGACATTCCATTTGCTGATGCAGCTATTACCCTGCTCGGTTCCTGGTGATTCATTTGAGATGTGATTGGCACATCAAAATCCTTGTCTTACTCTACTGTCATCAGTTCCATTCTCCACAGCTGATAAGCACATGAAAATTGTTGTGGCCCTAGTTCAGGACTTTGAATTTATTTGCACCGAACCTCAAATGCTCCATTTCTGCCTGCTTTATCATTATCTATTTCTATGCCTATCTTTGAGACATCATTAAAGAGGCTTATCCTAGTCTTTTTTTACTCAGGTTTGTCTGAAACAAACACTTAAGAGTACTGGAACCTGGAATGATATCGAAGGAAGTCTACTAATGGTTTTGGACATTATTGTCCTCTAAAATAACCTTTAGAATTTCTTTCATGATTATCTGCCTAGTCATCTCTGCCACTGCCATTAAGTTAACAAGCCTGCAATTCCCGGAATTCTTCCTGCTGACTCCCGTACAGGGGTATTACACTTTCCTCCATTCCACAGGCAGGTCTGCACTAGATACTGATCCAGTGAAAACCTTTTCTAATGGATACACCAGTAGTCTTGCCAGATTCCCAAGGACCCCTGAAAGCAGCCTATCCTGCCCCATGTGCTGTAGCCTGCAATTTGTAGCCCTTTTGTATTTATTTATCCTCTGTACTGGCTTTGGTTCTCTGGTCATCCTAGTCTGTCTTAACTCCCTCTAAGTAGGGCACCTCCCCTTGATTTTCTTTGTAAGGTCTAAAATGAAGTATTCATTCGGTACCTCTGTCCCCCCACAGTCCTCCACAATCTCACTGCAATCCCTGCTTAGCCTTGATAAGTCTTTTCTTTTCTTCTTTATCTTTGCTAGGAACCTAAAATTCCTTTGTTCATTGTCCTGACCTTCTATGCCAACTACTTTAACTTTGTCCTTTACTGGATCCCCTCCTTTGTGGCCTCTCTGCCTTCCATCTTGTACTCTGGCTCTTCTGCCTTCCATCCCTTTCCCTTCTGTGTCTTATGTGCCCTGCTTTTGCCCTAATTTATAATTTCACATTCTTGTGTGGGTCACACCAATCTTCTCTTTTTTGTCCCTTACTCAAACTTTCCGTCTGTTGCCCATTCCTATTCCTATAACTTGTCTATTCCTGCGACTTGTTGAAGATTTCCAACATATCCTTGACCTCTCAATCAGTTCAGTATATGTTATCCCTGATGAAACAGCTAACTGGATGTTGTAGGCCTCAATGCATTTTTAAAACCATTAACATTTTATATATGCACCTTTTTAATTCATATTGCAGAGGATCAATGTTTTAACAGATCCATTTCACAGTTAATACCCCATTTGTTAGAGGCGTACACATTTAAGGGCAATAGCTAATTCTGTATGAACATCTACATTCCTCTTATTTTATTACAATCATATTGTCAGCGTGCACATATCCTATACTCAGATAGTTTTATTGCATAAAATCTAACATTGGCACAACAATTAGCTATAAATACAAATTGAAATGAGGCTTATTCTTCTATATAATCAAATGGACCCTAATGCATACTTTTTTACCTGCAATCCTTTTGACACCAAATTGAAAGTGCACATATTCCATGCAATAAAAAGCTTTCCTATATGATATGTGAGAGCATCCTAACATATTGCCTCTTTATTTTCATATTATATAACCACCTCTTCCTCTGAATTTGAAGAAGAATAAAAATCCTTATATAAATCTCGCCATACTGAAGAAGAGAATGAAACACTTTTGCATTATTAACAGTCATTATACCAGAATTCTATTTATTTCCCCAGTCTTTAAACACTGTGCAGGCTTAGTTCTAAAATATAATTTGCACACTATAAAAAGGA
This sequence comes from Protopterus annectens, assembly GCF_019279795.1. Lineage (NCBI taxonomy): Eukaryota > Metazoa > Chordata > Ceratodontiformes > Protopteridae > Protopterus > Protopterus annectens. The sequence continues at coordinate 889,313,260 of NC_056743.1, read as the reverse complement.
CACTCCTGAAAAGTTCAAATACTCAGACTATATTACTTTGGTTTGTTATTTGCTGCATCACCCATGCATTAACTAAAATTACCATTTATTTGCTTCTTTACCCAAGCAAGTGTTTTTTACCCTTCATCCTATAACATTTATTTAGTGTATGAGTGCATGTTACCTGACCAGCAACAAATTCCACATTCTAAACAGTACTGGACCTGGCCAAACAAAGAATCTCCATTCTACTGCACTTAAGTTCTAATGGGAACCCCTAGCCCTGGACGGGCAACCCCCTTCAAGTCTCACATATAAATACACATATTACTTGAGATGGTGGTAACTCAGGTAGATATAAAAAATCCTATAGCACCTGCCGTAAGGAGTAAGGGAAGTTCCATGACACCCTGGTGAAACTTCCCATAGTAGCAGTCAGCTTTCATAGTAATCAAACTATATACTGACACATATATGTTTAAACTTTGGAACAAATGACATTCTTTCACTCACAATCTTTTTAGTGCTGCTAGACTTGTTAAGCAATAGTTGGTTCTAGTCTGTCCATAGTTAAAGTAATCTTGGCAGAGTTTTCCAGTATGACAATGAATAAAGCAAATCATAATCTTTCACACTGCACACTTCTGTTCACATGTAAATACTGAAACAAATGGCAGCTTTTCACTGCAGTCTCTAATGCAGTTAGACATAGAGAACAGTTGGGCCTAGTCTGTCTGTAACAAATATAATTTAATAGTTACATATTCATGTTCCTTTTACTAGTCATTTACACCACTCAGTCCACTTGAATGCACTCTAACCGTGAGAGTTAGCATTCAGAAAACAAAAACAATCACCTAGGGAAATCAAGCAAATTAAACAACTGCTTAGATATTGCAATTTTATATCAGTATGTTGTCACTTTAATCTACTTAATTATTTTTAAACATTAACAGATTTGCAAATGTACATGCTCATCAACTGTAAGATGAACAGAGAGAATCATTTTTCAGATTACACACACACTGACGTATACATAACACTGAAACAAACTGTCATAGAGATCTTTTTAATATAGTTAGGCATAATAAATGATAGCTGGCTCCATAAACAAAGCAGCCATGGCATTCTCTATTTTGCAAAACATTATTGCATTGCTGCCTTCTGATACAAGCCATTAAACATATTATCAGTAATTGTGAGTTCATAAAGGCTCATAAACTGTCTCTGGCCAATGAAAGCTGGCTGCAGTCCCTTCCTCTGAGCCATCCTGTTTTTCTCACTCATCTTCCACTTCTACAGAAGATGCAGTGAGAAGTACTGTGGAAGGGCCTATCTACTCAATCATGTCCACTTCCATCACTTATAACTGCAAGGTCCCTTCTAACTTTGCCACTGCTGACTTTGCACTAGTAAACAATCACATTACACCTGAGGAAAAAAAAAAGCATCTTTAAGACTTATAGGTTCATAGGTTCATAGGTTTATACTAGGCTATCTGCCCTAAGGCATTTATAAGCCTAGCCCAAATTTTTGTGGCTTGCGCCACCCCTTATATGAAAAAATACTGTGCCCATTAGTTTGTTGTGCCTCTGTCCAGCAGTGACACAGAGATAGGAAAGTAATATGCACCTACGATTTTCATTTACATTCATTTACTGCATTTGAAAACTGCAACCTCTGTTGCATTGTGGTCACTGAGCAATAATGGTAAGTACGAAACAGGTCGACCTTGCACATTTTACTGATTGCTGCAAACAGATCACCCTTCAACAGTGCACATTTAACTGATTACTGCAAACAGGTCAACTTTCAACAGTGTACATTTAACTGATTGCTGCAAACAGGTCGACCTTCAACAGTGCACATTTCACTGATGGCTGCAACTGCACTCTCCAGTACCATGAGATAAACTGCTTTTCTGTATTGCCTTTCACCCAAACATGACAGTAACCCTTATGTTTTTTCAATCCCCAACATCATTTTCGTATACCTAGTCCACAGCACCGCACTAGTTTCAAAAAAGCATGGTAATGAGTCCCTTCCTTTTCTTCCAAAACTCTACTGTCTCAAATTTCTTCTTCAGCTAGCCTTGTCCTCATGGTAAACCAACTGTTGTTTAATATACACCATATGAACATTCATTGCATTTGCTTTATCATGTACTTTCCCAGCTGTTTGTTTCAAAGGCAACTAACAACTGTGTTGTTCTTTCACTAAATTGCCAAAATCAACTCCAACTGCTGTGCATAATACTTAACTGGTCAGACAAAAACTTCCAAGTCATGCAGATTGTCTTCACTTGCAGCAGCAGCAACTGTAGATGAGAGCCTTATCATCACTGTTTTATTGCCATCATTACTACTGGGCTAGGACTCTACAATGGGACCAACTTCACATTCCATCTTAATGCAAATAAGAGGTTCTTCCTCAGTTTTATCCATATCAGCTGACATTGCAGCATATATCAATTTCTCCAATCACATGTTGAATAAATACCTTTTAAAAAATCTTTTTTATTGAAACTTGAAACTTATTATTATATGCTGCAATGAGAGGAAGTCACCATCTTAGAAAGTACTGTACACACTCTACAATGACCCATATTTTTGTAGTAAAAGCAAAACCTACCTTTCCATCCTGTGTCATTGCTTGCAGCTCCCCCACCTCCCTACCCATACTTTTTGTACTGCATTGAAATACTTACCTAGCCATGTTCCTAGTCACCATTGTTTATTCTTGTGCTATGTTTTGTACCTGAGCCCCTCTGTCTACTGCTTGAGTACCTACCCCACTTCTGCTTCTGTGACATCCCTCCCCTTCCATCTTAGTTGTTATTATTATTACTATTATTATTATTATTATTATGTGTCAAAGTTTTTGCTGTTGGCTTTATGGCGTTTTAACATTTTAAGTCATTTTATATATATATATATATATATATATATATATATATATATATATATATATATATATATATATATATATATATATATATCGGTTTATGTCAGATGATCAAGGTTTCAGAAACTCAAAATACATATTGTCGAGACCATATGGCTAAGTTTCCAAAAACTCAAACATAAAAAAAAAACAAAAACACAAAAATCTACCTTTTTTATGTTTTTTATCTTTTTCCATCTTAGTGTGATCACTAACTCCTACCTCTCCACCTCACCTCTGAATACCAGTGTCCCTTATGGGCTAAGATAAGGCTGAAGCGGTTCAGAGATGGGCAACAAAGCAAATATAGAATTCGTATCACAAGCCATGTAAAGGGGGACTAAAAAAGCTTAATGTGCATATTCATGAAGAAGGGAGACAGGACATGATGTAAACTTTTAAATTCCTCAAATGGCACCATAAAATCAAAGTGCTTACAATTAAAAAAAAGACAGAGTGACACTTGTGACAACAAAAGACACAATTTGAAAATATAATGTGAAGAACTCACGGAAGATATAGAGAATCATTGTTTTACATAAAGGGTGGTAGATGACTGGAATGGCCTTCCTGAAGAGATTAGTGTGAATTACATGTACTGAATTCAAGGCTACGTGGGATAAGCATAAGAACATGCTTACAAGAACAGGGGTCGATAATGCAAAGTATAGGTGGGACATGTGATCCTTATCTGCTGCCAGAATTTATATTTCTCTCTTTTAAGACATATAATTTGCTGAAGTTGCTTTGCAAATTACAGAAGAGGTGCCACTCCCAAGAAAGGTGGTTCTGGACGATGGCGGGGGGGGGGGGGCACAACCAGAAGGAGAGCAAAGTCTTAGGTTGCCATGATAAGCTGTTAATGCTTTCCCCTAGAAAATGTACATGATTTTCAAGCTTGCTATTTTGATCAGCTGTCCTACTGCTAAATATAATTTATGTATACATATCTACATGTTTGTACATTAGTGCAAGTTTTTCAGCCACTAAGAAGCATGCTATTAGTAAAGGGCCAACAGTATTCGGAACTAGTTCAGGCTGCTATACGTCACTGATCATCTTGGGTTATCAGTCTTACTAGAGTCTCTGAGCAAACATGTTTTTCGGTTTTGTTATTTAAAGGAAGGAACTGCAGTGGAATGTGAGGCTTTAACAAAAAAAAAGTCAAAAGTAATAATATTAGGTTCTTAAAACTTTACTATTTTTGAAGCAAAAATGTTAAATTGTTAAAATTAGACAACTCTGCAACATACATGCCTCCTTTTTCACAGCCATGTCATTTGTCCGCTGTGTTTAGTAAATTAACACATTTCTTACATGGGCAGATATTGTGAAGAATAAGTGAAAGGTATGAATTTAATAGCCCCAGGTAGTTCTGACAAGCAATAATAACAGATTTAAAGTTCCAATCAATGTTTCAGTGAGTATTTGTACAATGTCTTGATATGGTGCACCACAGTTGTTTCTCTGCAAGACTATGTCTAAATAACATTTTGCTCAGAACACGTCTAGGAAGTGGGTTTTATATCACTGCATGCAAATGTCATAGTCTGATCTTTGAAAGTATGTTTACCAGCAGGCTACTCTGGTAGGAGTCCTATGTAAGATGGTATTCACAGATGTCTGCACTTCAGAAGCTCTGTACAGGACCAGCACACCAAAGGTGTAAGCATGCACATCAATCTTGATATGCACACCTGTGCATTTCAACAATGGCAAGTCTGATGTGGAGGCACTTGTTGATGTTTAGACTGCCAATGTGGGTAAGCCGTAACACATGTGAATGGGAGTGTATTCATGTGTATGTCACTGTGCCACTGTGTGAGTGCTGGAACATTGGGTGACTGGGTTTGTGGGAATCAGTGTCTGAATGCAGTGTGTGTGTGTGTGTGTGTGTGTGTGTGTGTGTGTGTGTGTGTGTGTGTGTGTGTGCATGCACACATGCATGTGTTTCTCAGAGGGTATCACTGCATGTGTGTGGTCTTATTAGTATTTAAGGCTTTCCAATGAGAAGTTCCAGCTGCATAATGGGGCAATACACAGGATTCATAGGCGTTATGTGATAATTTAGTCATGCAAAATCCTGGGTAATGAGATGTTTCCTTTGTGGGAATGTACATAACTATGGATGCCTTAATGGCACAGCAGTGCAACTCAACACATCTATCTAGTGCAAGTTTCTCTGCTGTTCTTTTGAATACCAACTGTATTTTTCAGCATAATCAGTTCTTTTTTCCACCTCCAGGCTTTCTTTAGTAATAAGGTCTACTGAGCTACACATCAACTGTCAGTGTTTAAAACTGAAGCATATAAAATGTGAAACTGTTGAAATATTGTGAAGAAAATGAAAATGCTGTCATCAGTGTTAACATGTCTGGCAGGAGATTTGTGCATGTTCTCAGATTAACTTGTATTGTATGCCAGCATGCCTAATTGTGAAAATGTAGATACATTTTTTGAATGTTGTGCATTTCTCCATCTAAATAGAATGTTTAAAGAATCCGACAGTGTTTTGATAAATTTCTAATTGTGCATGTTTGAGAGGGAGAGTCTAAAGTACTATGGAGAATCAGCTGAACAGTAGATGATGTCATTACAATGTTCCAGGTTGCTAGGTGATTATTTGAACAGCTGACTGACAGGAAAAATATTTTTTTTTCAAACAGCTGACTGTTATTTTTAAAAATAAGACAACTGAGATTGTTAAACTGTGTAGTTAGTCAAGTTAGTCAAGTACTGAGCACTTTGTGAATAGTTGCAATCAAGTTACAGTGCTATGCAGTGATACCCGAAGAAAAGAGAAATCACGAAAAACTGTAAGCCTGCCTTTGCCTTGCTGTTATGTGTTAGACTAGATCAGGGGCAGTATTCTCTAGTTAGATTAGGAAAGTTTAATTATTCAGATAGAATTTTTCTAGAATGATGGACTTCTACACTACAGTTTAATTTTACATTTCTGGTGATTGAATTCTAGTGTTTATTGAAAGTTATTGATTTACATTCTTGTAATCATTTCACTTATGATTAAATGTTTTTCATTATTTTACATTGTGGCTGGAAATCAGTTTTTTTTTCTTTAGAGATTAGAGAGTGTTTATATCTATTTAATATTCCCCAGGTCACGTCGAAAGCCTGGCTCTTCTGGTCATCTTTCATTTCTTTTGATTTTAATTTTCATAATTGGACACCTCTTTAAAAGGACATGAAGACACGGTTTACTATCAAATGGGCGCTCAGACATGGTTCGATTTACATTAGTCTGAAACACCCTATTCGATAGTATTGAAAGAAAGTACATATAAATGTAGAAATGCACAACAGCGAATGCACTACAGCATTCACTGTTGTGAAACCCTTTCCCTCACTGTAGTGTGATCTTGGAGTCTGTATAAATAAGTAGGAGAAGGTATGGGGGTGCAGGGGGCTTACCCCCTGCAAAAACGTTCTTTACTTTGTGCTGCTCAGTACTAGCGGTTGTGGAAGTGTGGTGAATGATCAAATTGTTGAATTTGAACATTCTCCACTTCCGTATTTGACTTTTTTGTCGGTTGCTGTTTTTGTTTTTCTTTCCACAGTTCATAGAAATGATAATTTGCATGAAGTGTGATCATTGAAATGACACTCTGATTGGTGGCAGTACTACTGTATTATTTTGGTGAAGATACACAGCTGGAAATCTGTGTCAGGCTTTCCTAGAAGTGTTTGGATGTGTGAGATTTAAACTTACTTTGAGTGTGAATGTATCGGAGGTGTTTAACTGGGACACATTGCTCTGAAGTGTGTAATAAGGAGTTACATTAGGGGTGGACAGAAGTATGCAGTCCAGTCCTAGATTACTGAATGTGTTCTTGTGCCCTTGTGAAATATTACTCTTGTATAAGTGACAGTCTCACACTGGAGTCAGTAGTGAGTATTGAAGCTCCTTAGTTCCTGACCCAGGATAGTAAGAGACTTCACATATAATTCTTGGCAGTCCGGTGGGGTATTGGCTGGACGTTACATTTATTGGTGCCAGTAGTGTGGGATTTTTAATTGTATTTCAGTAGCCTGTAAGTAGTTGTCATTAAGGTGTGCACTCTTGACAGCCACAAGGTAAACATTCAGAATTTCAATAAACCACGGTTTTATTTATTGTTTTAGTTAGCTAGTCAGGGATAGCAGGCAAAGATGTCAGCAGAAAAGTTCCAGTTCCAAATATCCAGTTGGCTAAGGAGTGTGAAGCCAGAGCACTGGTGCATACCAACCTGACCAGTGAAGCAATGATTTCAGCCTTGATTGCAGCCACAACTCAAACCAGCCATTCTGACGATATCCAGTCTGGTGTTGGTGATGTGCAGCCTGCCAAGATGGGACAGTCCACAATTTCTTCAGAGGACCTGAGAATCCATCTTGAGTTGGAGAGAGACTGTGCCTAGAGGCCGAGGAGGGAATGCGACACCTGAAGGCTGAGGAAAGGGAGAAAAAGCATCAACATGACCTGGAAGCCAAATAACTGTAGACTGAAAAGATACTACACTTGGAAGCCTAACAACATGACCTTATGGTCAGATGTTTAGAAGCTGAGGAAAATGAGAGACAGCATGAGGGGAATGAGAGACAGCGCTGGCATGAAGTAGAGATTTTACCCTTCAATAGGGTCATGGAGGTAATGGGGAAAGGAATAACCAGAGCCCAGAAGCTGTACAGGTCAGTAAACTTTTTTGTCAGTACAGGGATGGGGATGATTTTGATAGTTTTATTCATATTTTTGAGAGGGTATGTAGACAATATGATGCTGACCATGAGCTCTGGGTTCAGCTTCTGACTCTCTTACTTCATGGTAAATCTGTTCAGGCTGTAGCAAAATTAAATGATGTAGATTGTTTGAATTATATTAAAATTAAGAACTGTCTTCCAGATTATTTTAAACTAACACCTGAAGCTTATAGAAAAAAAGTTTTGTGAACATAGACGCAAGGTAGATGAAAGTGTACATGATTATATTGTTGACTTAAGAACTTACTTTCACAGATGGGTGAGTGGGTGTGAGGTCACCACTTTTATGGTTCTGGCAAACCTTTTGGTGAGGGAACAGGCCCTCAATACTTTGCCTGATGACATGAGAGCCTGGTTATCAGACCAGGAGTACAACTCTACAGAGGAGTTGAGGAGAAAAAGGGATCCCTACCTGGCAAGCAGAGCACCACTGCATAGGAAAGGGATAATCAGTGCTGCACATGGACATAAGGGAACCCATGGGCAGCAGTCTAAATCAGTCAAACAGAGTACACCAGTAATGGGGGAAACTACTAATCCAAATGAATGGGTAGGGATTAGCTGTTTCAAGTGTAACCAGAGGGGACACACAGCAGTCAAATGTCCATTGAAGCAAGGTGAGAAACAGAAGGTGAGGGAGCCAGCAAGTGATGATGACAAACTGTCAGCAGTAAGTTGTTTAGAAACAACTGGGGTGCCAAATTATCACCAACATTTATATCCTATCTTAGTAGATGGTAAACAGGTAACTGCTAAGAAGGACACAGGATCTGATATAACCATTGTGAGACCTGGAGTGGTTAGAAAAGAGCAGTACATGCTTGGACAGTCCACTGCAGTCAGAGCATTGTGAGGGACCCCATTCCAAATACCTTTGGCTAGTCTTCATTTTGACTGAGGGGGTGGAAGAGGAAACAAGCAAGTAGGTGTGTTGGAGGATATTCCTGCAGATGTTATGATAGGGAATGACTTTGATGATGCAGTACCTTGTGTACATGCACTGACACACAGTCAGTCTTATAGGAAGGCATGTAGGTCCGGTAGTCTGGGACAGACCCAGACAGATCTCATACCTGAAGCTGGCACTGGCATGGTGGCTGTTTCAGAGAAGGTGTTATCTGGTATCAGTAAGTCTGAATGTGAGCCACAGCTGCTGGTGGGTACTGATGTTCCCTTGGACATGGTGACTGTGAGGATGGCAGTGAGTTGTGGTACCCAGAGTGACAGCAAGGTGCAGTTGTCGGAAGTGACTAGGCTTCCTGTGGAATGGGAGCTTGTATTTCAGAATACTCCTGCAGATGTCCTGATAGGGAATGACTGTGATGATGCAGTGCCTTGTTTGCATGCAGTGACACATAGTCAGGCTGGGAGACAGACATGTAGGTCTGGTAGTCTGGGAGAGAACCAGACAGATCTCATACCTAAAGCTGGGACTAGTGTTGTGGCTGTTTCAGAGAAGGAGCTATCCTGTAGCAGTACGTCTGAATGTCAGCCTCAGCGGCTGGGAGGTACTGATGTCCCCTTGGAAACAGTAACTGCAAGAATGGAGGGGAGTGATGATACCCAGACTGACAGTGAGGTATAGCTGTCAGAAGATACTAAACTTCCTGCAAAAGGGGAGCTTGGCAGGGTTGCAGATGTACAGTTGAGACAGGTTCCACTTACGGACCCTACAGTACAAAGCTTAAGGGAGATGGCTAAGGAAGCACCTGAGATTCAAGGAAGAGGGCCGTCTATATATTGGAACAAAAGTTTGTTGTATTGAAACTAGACTCATAAAGGATGGCTGGAAGGTGAGGTAGTACGGCAGTTGGTAGAGGGTAGAGCCTAGAGCCTACCGTCTGTCACTTCTAGCTATAGTTCCTGATATTCCTTGTGAAGGGGATAGTAAGGCAGAGAAAGAAGGTTTGTTGTATAGAAAGTGGACTCCTAAAGGAAGACTGGGAGATGAAGCAGTTTGGCAGTTGGTAGAGCCTACAGCCTACCATCTGCCACTTCTAACTAAAGTCCATAATATTCCTTTTGCAGGTGATATTGACATAGAAAAGGTGGCAAATGCTTTGCTAGAAATCTTCAGCAGAGTAGGTCTTCCATGAGAAATACTGACTGACCAAGGTGCTAACTTCATGTTAGACCTGCTGACTTGTTTGTGGAAGTGTTGTGGGGTGAAACATTTAAAGACCATCCCCTACTGTCTTCAAAATAATGGTCTTGTGGAGAATTTAAACTCTACATTGAAGACTATGCTACTGGCATTTGCGTCCAACAAGTTAGGGAGGTCTTGGACAGATTAAGTAGGGTAGAATTAACCATAAAACCAAGTAAGTGTCAAGTGGGTATGGCAGAGGTCACTTACTTAGGACACAGAGTGAGAAATGGTAAAATTAGGCCAGAACCTGTCAAGGTGTAAACTATTCAAGAGTGGCCAGTTCCTGTTACTAAGAAACAAGTGAGAGCATATTGAAAGATAGCGGGTTATTACAGGAAATGTGCTCCCAGTTACAGTACATAGCTGCATCCCTTACTGGCCTAACTAGGAAGAATAAACCAGACAAGGTATAGTAGTGTGGACCACAGACTGTGAACAGGCATTCCAAAAACTAAAGGAGCCCAGATTTCAAAAAAGAATTTATTGTACAGGTAGATGCATCAGATTGTGATGTGGGGCTGTGCATAGCCAATTTACTTCAGAAGGAGAAGAATGCTGCAGTGGGGCTAATAATTCCAATAGAGATGGATTGCCCAGGAGAGGAGTGAGTTCATATTCCCAGGTAGACCCATTTTTTTCTCAAGCATCAGTTTTCAGGGGTCACTTGAAAATCATGCTTGAGTCATTGGGGGGGGGTGAAGAAAATTTAAATATTGTCATCTGTGTTAGCATGCCTGGCAGGAGATTTGTGCATATTCTCAGATTAACTTGTATGCCAGCATGCCTAATTGTAAAAATACAAATAAGTGTTTTAAATGTTGAGTATTTCCCCATTTAAACAGAATGTTTAAAGAATCTGACAGTGTTTTGATACTTTTCTAGTTGTGCATGTTTTAGAGGGAGATTCTAAAGTACTGTGGAGAATCAGCTGAACAGTAGATGATGTCATTAGAATGCTCCTGGTTGCTAGGTGATTATTTGAACAGCTGATTGCCAGGAAGAAGAACTTTTTTTTCAAACAGCTGACTGTTATTTTTAAGAATACGGCAGTCGAGACTGTTAAGCTGTGCAATTAGTCAAGTTAGTCAAGTACTGAGCAGTTTGTGAAGAGTTGCAGTCAGTTACAGTGCTGTGCAGTGATACCCAAAGAAAAGAGAACTCACAAAGAACTGTAAGCCTGACTTTGTCTTGCTGTTTGTTATGTGTTAGATTAGATCAGGGCAGTATTCTCTAGTTAGTTTAGTTATATATATATTGAGTTTTTCTAGAATGATGGACTTCTGTCCTACAGTTTAATTTTACATTTTTGGTGATTGAATTCTGGTGTTTATTGAAAGTTATTGATTTGCATTTTTGTAATAATTTTGCTTATGATTAAATGTTTTTTGTTACTTTACATTGCGGCTGGAAATAATTTTTTTCTTTAGAGATTAGAGAGTGTTTATACCTGTTTGATACTCCCAGGTACCCTCGAAGGCCTGGCTGTTCTGGTATAGCTATCATTTATTTTGATATTTCATTTTCATAATTGGATACCCTTCTAGAAGGGCATGAAGACATTTTGATTGGTGGCAGCATTTCCATATTATTTTGGGAAAGGACACAGATGGAAATCTGTGTCAGACTTTCCCAGAAGTATTTGGATATATGAGATTTAAATTTATTTTGAGTGTGAGTGTATCAGAGGTCTTAAACTGTGACACATTGCTCTGAAATGTGTAATGAGGAGTTACATTAGGGGCGGACAGAAGTATACAGTCCAGACCCAGATTATTGAACATGTTCCTGTTGTGCTCTTAGGGGAAAATTGTGAAATATTACTCCTATTTAAGTGACAGTCTCACATTGGAGTCAGTAGTTAGCTTTGAAGCTCCTTAGTTGCTGACCTAGGATAGTTAAGGATGTCACATATAATTGTTGGCAGTCTGGTGGGGTATTGGCCGGACTTCACAAATATTATAAAAAGTTGTCACACATATAGCAAGTAGCTTCAGCGAGTACAACAGAGCAAGTGTGAATAGTGCTGAAAAATAACAGCTTGCATAAAACTTAACATGCAGTAAACTGAGCCATATGTAGTGCAAAGTACCTTTACTAGACACAACCTTATAGTTTCCCTATCCACTATAAGAAATTGTGTATTGTCGGTAATACTCATATGGTGCTTTTTTATAGTAATGCTGAGGTGTTAAGCTTACCCTGCAAAAGATTATATATTCTACTGAAATTTGGCACTCAGTGTTTAAAACAGAAACATGTAGCTGCTCCAGTGGCATAGAGGAATAAAGCCCTGATTATGAACCTGGTGATCTGGATTTGATTAGCATCTTAAAAGACTGATGGAGTGGCAGGGAGGGATTGGTGTGCCCATCCTTAGGCAAGGGTGGTAAGTGTGTGTCTTTTGGAAATGATCCCTGGTGGAGGCCAGGGACATTACTAGAGGAGGCGTCGTCAGTAGGTGGGATGTGGGCCTGGTTGAGCTACTGCGGAGGTGGTACTATACACTGCTTCCCCACATTCCACATCCACTCTGGACCAAACTACATTGCCACAAGGGGGAGAACTTTTAGGCCATACTACAACTGCCCCAGATTGATGCTCAGAAATGCTAAGTCCCTGTTGCCTAGGATTTGTAACTAGTCCTAGCAATACCGGATTAAGTCTGAGGGGTCAAGGAGTTAGCTAGTAGACCCAGTGCAGATGGGGCACAGGGGAAAGGCTGGCAACAATGACAGAAAGGGGACCAAAAAAAACCCCAGAAACGTAAGAAATGAAACTAACAACTACTTAATTATAAGAGGTAGGTGTGAGAGTCTTAGAATTATTTAAAGACTAAGAATATCAGAGGAATGACAGTAAGCAGCACCAAACTCCTTGCTGTATCTCTAGCTTTTTAATTGTTAAATTGTCAACAACTGCTCTGAATCTCTTCTTTAAAGGGTACATCTGTGACTAGGTGATTTCCAAAATATTCTGCTGTTAATCAAGAAAGAAAAAGTTACACACACACACACACACACACACACATAGATTTTTACTTCCCCTGTGTAAACTGGGTTATACTTTGCAGTTAGTGTGGGATTCATAAATGTAAATTACACAGTAGAGATCAATTTAAGTCCCTTATGCTGATCTGTCCTTTTAAAAGTACTGTCAGTCTGTCAGTGCAGCTTTATTAGTTAACTGTGGTACATGGCCAACCATGTCTCCTGACACTTCCTCCTTGCTTCCTCTCCCCACAAACTGAACTTGATACTCATGACTTACATTGGCTTATGCAAAGTGTAACACATCATAGCAGCATTGTGACATGAAGTCATCTGCATCATGTTGCATATTCATTAAACACTCTGGTATGCTACATGTGGGTGTGGCATATGTGACCAGTAAAGCATAGTGCCAGTGGGAGTATGCCAAGGGAGGGAGTGGGAAAGAATATAGCCAGGCATACTCCCTGTACTCTAATGAGTATATATTTTTTTGAGCATCACATCAATATGGCTATTTTTAATCGCATTATGTTTACTGCTATTTGAATGAATGCCTCCAACAACAGGTGCAATATTGCTAATCTAAAAACAATATATTTAATAGTTTAAGAGAGATCAGCTGAAAATGTTTCTTATATTTATTAAGTACTGGGGGGAGGGGGCAGCATTTTTAGAGATTGTGTCCATTTTTAAGTGATAAGTGTCGGGGGGTGTACCACTAAGATCTTGTGAATACAAAATGGAATTTGCTTGCAAAACCCCTGAGTGGGCTCGAAAATCTTCTGAAAAATAAGCATTTGCTAATCTAAAGGGATGTATTTAGTGGGATAGTTCCTCACAAGCAAGCATTACATTTAATGGGAGGTGGGAGGAATTCTCCTAAAAATAAACAAGTATTTTTTTTTTTTTTTACCAGCCTTTTAACTAATCAGTAACCTCAGGTGCCTCACTGACCAATTCATTCCCCTAGTTCTGTTTGATTTTAGTTTTCCACATTATTATGTGATGGGATTTTCCCATTTCTTCTGGGATTACCCTTTTTGATCCTACATCTTACTAGCTTACTAACTTGACAACTGTCAGGCTAACAAGTATCATATTCATTTACTTTAGCTTATATAGATACTGTTGTAATAAAATAGACTTCAACAATTATACAAAGAGTACATAGTATGGCATCCTCTAGGAAATGTTATTTATTTATTTAAGCATTGTTGGGTAAACAAATGGGTCTAAAGTGAAGTAGTGTCACCTTTGTCCTAGACAAAACACATTAGTGGTAATAAACACTACAAATAGTAACATACAGTACAGCACATTGTAAAATACATATGCTTACCCTTCAGGATTTCAACCACTATAATTTATCCTCAGGATTTAACTGCTGAAAGTACTCTGGTTTTATAAGAAATCACATAAAGCACACCAGCCTATATAGTATGCTGCTGTTATTATCACCATTGGTATGGTTTTATGCAAAGTAAGTGGGGGATCATTTTTCACAAATGTGCCAAGTGTTATAATCTATCTTTACAACCTTAGTTATCACACTGCTATTGGTATGTGGTAAGTTGTGCTACACACACAAGCTGACAACAGCTTCCACCCTATCAGCTTCTGTGAAGGATGCCAAACCATCTTTATTCCCATTAGTATTTATTTGTTGAAGTTCACCTCTTTCTTCTCTTTTCCCATCTCTCTTTTTCATCTTCTGAGACTTTTTTTTAGAAATACTACTTTCTGTTCCCCTAACAACTCTCCAGAAAGTGTTGCAATCCTTTTATACTTAATGACTATCTGTATATAATCTGCATATTAGTACATCACTTTGTACATAGATTGTATATTCCGTAGAGTAAGAAGCCTTGAAATTCTTAATTTAACTGCTGTATGTCATTTCTCTCCCAAGGACTCTTCTGAAAAGGGGTGCAATTTCAGGCAGACTACCCCAATCAACAAATGTAATAGTTAATTAATAAAACAGTATTACTTCTGTGAGGCTTGATAAAATTCACTGGTTTGTGGGACACAACCATCAGCTGATAATTACACAGTTTTATTTTATGTACTTGCTTTGGCAAAAGAATGTTCCCGCAGAAATTATGCAAATTAAAATTAAACATAGGGTTGTACCCATAATGGAATTTTGCACACACCTCTGAGTATGTCATGCTTGGGTAAACCTCTTTGGCTATAGCTGTTGTACGACACATAACAGTTTTATGTGCCTCCATTTTTTTCCACAGGGAAACCATTTTATAATTTTGCCAGAATAGCCAGCTTCTTTTTAGAGCAAATGCATCTTGGGTGTCTCCTGCCCTATGTGTGTCAGAACATCCTTTCTTTTCTCTGAACTCATCTGCAATGATTATTCTGTGTTCTTTTAATGGTATATGATTTTAATTGATGGAAAAGTTTATGGAGTCAGTTATACAAAAACAAAGAGTAAACTGGTACACAACTAAATTGTTCACAGTCTTGGAGTGAAAGCCTTTGATAAACTATCTTGAGTTACCACTATGAATTATCTAGAATCTCACTTCTCAGATACAAGTAAAATCCTGTAAGGCACACCTAATCTATGTATGTTTATTGCCACATTTTTTCAATTCAATCTGTTCCTTCAAAACTGAGTTAGTGCAGTATTACAGAGAGCAGTAGAGTATCTTAGTGCAATATTTAAGGTGAAATGTATACTCTGGTACTCTCTTTGTGCACTATAACGGCACTGAGATATGCATTAGGATACTTTAATGCATTACATCTTGCTTTTTTTATATTCTTTCTGTGTTGTCCCCCCTTTACTATCCTAATGACTTATTTGTTGCCCTGTCACAGCTGGATTTTGCTGTTGCCATGAGAAGAGTTGGGCACTGCCTTGTCTTCATCCTGGGTAATGCAGCATTCTACTTTAGCTTTTTTGTTTTAGCTTAACTTATTGCTGAGTAGCACATGTGATACACAACCAGTATATACTGAGGTCTGCAACATGGTGTTTACATGTATGAAAAGATCAAAACATGCCTCTGTTTATTTCAATGCTGCTTCACCTAATGCAGCTATGCTAAGTAAATTTACAAAACGGTACAGAAATATCCATTAGATTTCACTTATCAAGAAATTTTCACTGACAATATGGTAATTTTATAAAGATATATTGAGCTGCTTAATTTAATTTAATTTTGAGCTTAATGCACCTATACAAGACTAGATTCACTAAGAAGTAGTTTGTATTTTTTAAAGACTTGATTAACAATACAATTCTAGAAGTCTTCATTTTGTCACATATTCTTGCTCATTCAGGGACCCAGTTTAGATTCTTAGTGTTGCGATGTTTATCATTTGATAATTGTTGCAGTAGCCTAAGTTATATTGGATACATCCTGCCAAGGACTGGATGTCTAGGCAGCCAGCCAGCTTTTCAAGTTTTTTTTCCATGATGAGCCTCAGTGGTGAGCCAGCCAGAACCAACAGAAAACAGATTTAATAAATTAATAACTTTACTTTACCAGCAAGTCTCTCACCAGCTCTCTTTTAGGCTTTTTTTTTAGCTTTTTAAGTTTTCTTTAAAGTGGGCAAAGTAAGAAAAGTGGGGTGATAAAAGTTTCTTTTTGTTATAAAAAAAGTGTTATAATTTCTAAGAATAGTGTAGAGCTGAGATGGTTGTGTACATGTTGTTGGTATTAGTTTTCCTTTTGTGTTTAGGTTATATTTCATAACACTTTTTGTTGTTGTTTACCTACACACTTTGACCTTAAAAGAACACTCTTTAAGAATTTAAAACTAAAAAACTAGTAACAAAAAACAAAACAGTAACTGCAATGGAAACAATTTAAAACTGCAAAACATCTTTCCACTCTTCCAGAAGACTAGAACATCCCTCCTCTGACATTTCTCTTCTGGTCCCCTCTGGTGGGTGATTCTGCTGTGGATATCTTGGGCTGTTCTCATGTTTCATATTTCTCTATTCCTCTTGGCTCTTCATATCATCTTCACATATATCCTAATTCTTGAGATACATCTAATATCTCCAAGGTTGCTCATCACTTTGGTTGCTGAATGGAGGGGAACAGAAATGGGATAATTGGGGAGGAGGAATGTTGACTAGTCTGGACTGGGAGTTTCTGAAGTCTTGATTTTGAGTCTTTTTGAAGGAGACCCCAGGAAGGAGATTTTCACTAAGACTCCCATCTACTTCAGAAAAATGAAAGAAAGATAGATGAAAGATTCATTAGGCTCATTTAAAACCTTTTAGTAATTTGAGTTTTTGCATTTCATTTGGTCATGGAGAAAAAAGTTAGTATTTCGATTCAGAAAAGGTCACTAATTCCATTCAAAAAAATTGGCTTGAAAAAGGTTCAAAAAATTCCTATCCAGAGAATTGGGAGTCTGACCCCTGATTCTAGATCTTTCAGATCAGATTCTGGAGTTTTTTTTTTCCAGATTCTATTTCTATTTTTCAAAGCTTATTTCCTTTCCTATTTTTGGAGCTGAATTGTTGTGGATAAATTCAGTAAAGGTATCAGTTTTGTTTTTTTCAGTGCAGCCAGCAGCACCCAAGGATGCACTTTGCACAGCTAGCAGCCTTCATGCACTTTCCACCACACTGAAGCCTGATAAATTTTCTTGACACATACATATATTTCATTTAAAACCCTTTCCTCCAAGCATTTAATGGCTGTCAAGCCTATTCTACCTGACAAAGATGTTGAGAGCTTTGGATTGGTTTGGGAAAAAGGTGTAAAATTCTTCCATCTTAGCTTTCAGAACAGTAAATTATCAAGCTGTTATGTCTAAGTTTTGTTTGGCACTTTCTGACAGTATGAAAAAAATGATTTCTCCCCTTCCTGTCTCTGAAACTAAGAAATCTTTCAATTCCATACTTTCTTCCATATTTCTCTTACCTTTTCCATAACACTGCTGATGCTGTGTCCAGGGCAACTGCTACTAAATCAGTAGTCCGGTTGTGTTCTCAGAATTTACCAGGGGGTGTGAAAGTGAAAATTCTGAATGCACCTCTGGATAAAGAATTATATGGGCCTTCCACTGCTGAGGTCCCCAAAATGGTTGATGAAAAGGAAGAGTTAAATCCAAGGGTGTCTCTGATATTTCACTTACCTATTCCAAAATATAACAGAAACTTTCCTTCCATCCCAGGATCCTTTTATTGGAAACAGTATAAACAATTACAACAGAAGATGGACAAACAAACATTCAGGAAGAAATAGCAGTGAGGCTTAGAAAAGAAAAGAGGATCTTTCCAAGCTCAACAACAATCTGAAAAGGCAGAATGACTAACTAGCCCATCAATCTCTCCCCCTCCCACCCCTGATAATCTAGTAAAGCTTTCCCAAAACCTAAGTTTTCATTTCCATCTTTGGCATCAGATTACCTCAAACATCTAGGTCCTGTGAGTCATTCAAAAATGTTATAGCTAGCAGTGGGATTCCCTTCCTCTTTTTAAAAGCATACCTCCACTTCCATCAATCAAATCTCCCTGTTTCCTCCTATCCTGGATCAAATACTGTCTCAGGGAGTCAGAGCTAGTGTCCCATTAGATCAAATAGGAAAAGGATTTTAAATAATGATCTTTCTGGTGCCAAAGCAAGAAGGAACATTGAGATCTGCCATGAGCCTTTAATTTCTAAACTTTCAAATTAAAATACCAAAATACAAAATGCTATCTTTTCAGTCTCTGTTTTCTCTCATTCATCCTCTCATTTTCCTGGTAGCCCTAGATTTAAAAAAATGTCTACTATCACATTCCCATTCTCAAAGATTTTAGATGCTTTTTAAGATTTTCTGGCTCACATTTTCAGTTTTCTGCTTTACCATTTGGTTTGTCAACAGCATTTAAAATGCCCAGCTCCTGTAATAGCCTACTGCAGATTATAGGATATTTGCATATTTCCATAGTAAGATGACTACTGTATATTTGCAGAATCTTATCTAAGCTGTCAAGAATGCATTCTCTTTGTCAAAAAAACTATTTCTCAATCTAGGTTTTAAACTGAACCTAGAAAAATCTTCTCTCATTACATCTAACAACAGTATCTCTAGGCTGTTTCTTAGATTCAGCCATAGTGATAGCATTTCTTCCTCAAGTCAAAGTGGACTTTTACAAGGAATAGTTTCAGTCATTTTCCAATCAAGCTTTCAGAACAACTGAAGATTATCCCACAATTTTAGGATTCATGGCTCCTAAAATTTCCATGATTCCTTTAGTCAGGCTACATATAAGAAAATCCAATGGTTCCTCAGATCAGTTTGGACTCAACACCAGCACTCCCTATTTTCAGATTCCATTACTGGGTTTTGTACAGTGGAAGATTATATATGGGTGAATCAATTGCTCCTCAATCCAGGTCTTCCATTAACCCTTCAAGCCCCCACTCAGTCTGTAACTGTAAACACAGGAGCATCAGATTTTGCATGGGGAGGAGTATACAAAGGGGTTGAAGTTTCAGGATCTGTGGAACCAGAGGGACAAACTGAAGCTTATACATTTCACAGAAATGATGGCATTGATAAATGCTCTTAGAACTCAAAGCATCTCTGGAATGTAGGACTTCTATTAGTCATCACAGACAACACCACAGTCGTGGTACATAAACAAAGAGTGAGAGCCAGATCTTACCTCCTTTGCTTGGGAATTAGCTATTCAATACATTTTCCCTTCAGGCTATTTACATTCCATCAGAGCAGAATTTTGTGCAGACAAATTGAGCAAGACCATTGCAAACCTTCACAAGTGAAAATTACACCCTGGGTCTTTCAGAAACATCCACCAGTGGAGAGCACCTCAAGCAGATATGTTTGCATCCATTTACAAGAGACAGCTACAAAAGTTCTGCTCTAGGACTCCTTGCAAAAAGGCCTGGAAGGCAGAAGCCTTATCATTCAAATAGATCAGAATATTCCTGTATGTCTTTCCTTCCGTTCTCCAGATAAATAAAATTATTTTAAATTATACTGGTAACTCCTTTTTTGGACCAAGCAACAGTGGTTCTCTCTTCTCTTGAAAATACCAACAGCAATTACCAAACACTTTCTCACATGACGGACTTACACAGGAGAAGGGGTCCTTGACCCACTCCAATTTGAAAACTTTACAACTCATATAACCTGGATAATAGAATGTTATTACTTTTAGGCAGCCTTTCTCTGTTGGCATTCAACAGGTATTAAAATACACTAAAAATACTGCTACGAGAAAATCATATATGGATACATGGAAACGATTTTCTAGTTGGTGTCATTATTTGAAACATGGTCTATTTAAGGCTCAATAACTCTTAGTTCTACAGTATTTATGTTGGTTATTATTCTTTGGCAGCTTCCTTATTCATTCATATAAAGTCATCTATTGGCCAGTTCAGCTTGTCTGCTTATGGATCCCCTTTTGTTCTTTTTTTCAAATTAAGTTGTTTCTGAAAATGGTTTTCCATATCTGTCTACATCTGAAATAGATGGCTCCTCCAAGGGATCTTAACTTTGTTTCGAAAAACTTATACCTTTTGAACCAGGTCATTGTGCTGATTTAAAGTTATCTTGGAAAACAGTGTTACTCGTTGTGGCTTCTGTGAGAAGAGTATCTGAATTAAAAGCCATCATGGTGAATCAACCCAACAAAGACAGAGTATCTCTGAGAACCAACCCTTCATTTATGCCCACAGTACCTTCAGAGTCTACCTTAAGCCAGTCCATTCATCTCCCTAATTTCTTTCTAGTACTTAAAAGTAAGGGAAAGAAAATCCTGCACACTTTGGATGTCCTCAGACAACTCAGATACTACACTGAAAGGACAAAGGACTTCAGAAACTCAAATCAATTATTTATTTCCCATGAAAGTAAGAAACGGTGAAATCACTGTCTAAGTAGATGATTTCCAGGTAGTTATCTTACGTGATTCAGTTTTGTTATTCATTCCATGACAAGATACTTCCAAGTAAAGTCATGGCCAACTCTAACAGATCTATGGCCACATCTATTGGTCTTTGGAAAAAGGCAGACTTTAGAAATATTCTACAGGCTGCAATATGGTTTTCTCATCCTTTTACCAAGCATTACAAACTTGCTTTTTTTTTTTAATAAGGCCAGAACAGGATTTGCTACAACCATCCTCTGAAGACTCCTAGATTCTAATTATTTTCCCCCTTCCTTTCTTTCTATGCTTCAGTATTTGTCCATTTAGCTTTTGACAACTGTAATAGTGATGTAATGATGAACATAGTACAGCTGTGTAAGCAAATTTGCCGGAACATCAGATGTTCAAATTGATTGCTATTGCATTACAAACACACACCCTCCTTCTCCCTTGTGTTTCTTCTTGTTATTCCAAGGTGAGGGTCCCTATCATCCTCTCTTCTTCTTGCACATATTTTGTTATCAGGGCTCTAGCATACCTGAAGTTTGGTGCCCATATGTCTGTTTTTATACCAGCTCGTCCTTGAGCTCAAGTGGTTGTACAGGCTCTTGGAAGGTACGCTAAAGCTTTGGAAGCTGGCCAGATGTGTGATCCTTTGCAGAATACATCCCCTATAGCTAAGGCTACTGCAACAGTGATCTATTTGAACATCTACTGTTACAGTAAATTTACTTACACAACGGTACTTTCTGCAACATGCAGAGTATGTTAAAGGTGGATTAAAGCGGTTATCCTTGAAGCTTTCCTTTCTCCTCTCCATTTATGGCTATGTAGGGGCTTCATTTCTACATTATATATGTGTGTGTGTATATATATATATATATATATATATATATATATATATATAATCACTACAGAATACTGAAATTCCACAATCCTGAGACTCTGAATCCTGAGGACCAGAATCTCGAGATTGCGGAATCTCGAAACTTAAAAAAAAAAGTAAAACATACAACAAACTATCCACACCCCCTGCAACTTAAATTTACCAACTCTGAGATCTCACTACAGTGGAGTGAATGGCAAAGTTCCCATTCCACACTGTACGGCAATCCCCATTCACTATGTTCGAGATTCCACAATCTCGAGATTCTGGTCTGTTTAGTTGATCTCATGCGATCAGTTAAAAAGATGGTTCACAGGTGTGCAGGATCTTACAAATCTCATGTTTAGGGAATATGCCCTTTCTATGAATTTGTGAGATCTCAGAGTTAGGTAAATATAATTAGCAGGAGATGTGATGGGTACAGGAGGGCTTGCCACAATGCCCCCTTCACAAAAAATATGTTTTTTGCTGGTTTTTTTTCATTAGATTTTGCATACGCTGAGGTTGTTTCTCAGTGCATGTGTACCATAGTCAGTGCTTTTGTGGTTGACTTCCCGTTTATTCAACTATCTCTACTACACCTATATGTACATATGGGACTACTTCTTTTTAATGAAAGCTCAGTTTACCAAAGCTGAAATTGCGGAACTTAGACTGCCAAAACTTCACTTGAATGAAACTATGATATATCAAACCTCACTTCTCTGAAACATAGATCACCGGTTCCGGACTGGTGTT
The DNA here is from genome assembly GCF_019279795.1 of Protopterus annectens. Classification (NCBI taxonomy): domain Eukaryota; kingdom Metazoa; phylum Chordata; order Ceratodontiformes; family Protopteridae; genus Protopterus; species Protopterus annectens. The sequence continues at coordinate 889,290,953 of NC_056743.1, read as the reverse complement.
GCAGAACAGGTATAGTGTTTGTTTTTATGTGCTGAAACCATTTCTGGGAATGTGTCTTACATAGCAGTCGGAGCTTGTTGTAAATCGCAGGACAGTGCAGATAAGGAGATTTAACATTTTCCCACTGCCGTGCGATCGCAGAGTTGATATATATAATGTACAGGGGGTTTGAGGGGTGCAGGGGCACTTGCCCTCCTGCAAAAATGCGTGTTTTGATTCATTTTCTGTATTTAGTGTTTTGGAGAAATGAGGTTTGATATATCACACTTTCGTTCAAGTGAGGTTTTGGAGTCTAATAAAAAATAAAACATGGAAAAAGCACCACGCTAGGAAACAAAAACTGTATGTTAGAGCTTTCGTTTACTAAAAATATGTAAACTTCTTCAGACAATTCACAAACAAAAAGTCAACCCTTAAATACTTTAAAAAAACATGACATAATTTCCTGAAACATAATTTCCTGAAACATAATTTCCTGAAGCATTATTTCCTGAAACATCATTTCCTGGAACAACCTTACCTCAATTTAAAGTAAAAGAACATAAAATATAAAGTGCAAACTATATAAATCTATTCATAGTTACTATATTAAATTACTTTCTCGTGAAGTTCAGTTCAGAGGTTTTGGAAGTCTAAGGTTTGCAATTTCAGCTTCGGTAAACTGAGTTTTTGTTAAAAAGAAATGTGTGTATATATATATATATATATATATATATATATATATATATATATATATATATATATGAGTCTACTGTGCTTCATTGAAGAAACACTTCTTTGAAAAAGAAAAGCAGACCCACACTTACACGAAAGTGCACTTAACCGAAAGTGCACTTTCATGAAGAATGGTTCAACTAACCGTTAAGGAACACCAAAACAATGTTCTTGCAGGGGGGTAAGCCCCCCTGTGCCCCCACACCCCCTACTTAAATATACCAACTCCGAGATTGCACTACAGTGGGGAAACAGGTAAATTCCCTTTTCCCCACTGTAATGTGCTTCAGCGTCTCAGTGTACCTTAATGGTTTGTTGAACCGTTCTTCGCGGATGTGCACTTTCGGTTAAGTGCACATTCGCGTAATTGTGGGTTTACTCTTTTTCGAAGAAGGGTTTCTTCAATAAAGAGAAGTAGACCCATATATGTGTCTAAATATATATATATATATATATATATATATAGAGAGAGAGAGAGAGAGAGAGAGTGAGAAAGGGGGGGCACGTGTACAAACACACACACACACACACACACACACACACACACACACACACACACACACACACACACACACACACACACACACACGCACTTTCAAGAAATCTTTGCAAAACTACATCAGCAGTAGAAGTCTGGATTTTCTGGCTGACACTTCTCAATTACTTTTACTTATTTAAATTCTAGTAACAACATGCTGTATGTCTTTGAGACTACAAAAACATTTACAGCAGATACCTGACAACTTTTTAAAGTTAAATTACTTGTCCTTAGTAAGCCCATAAAGATAATGTTAGTGCTATTCAGGTTATAAGCTCTCAGGTTCAGCAATTAATGTGTTATGAAATTCTTGTATTAATAATTAATTCAGTTTAGGCAGCTAAGTAAAGATGAGCTTGAGACAAAGCCGGATTAAGATACCATGGGAGAACTAAAGCTGGAAAGGGAGGGCTGAAAATGGAAGAGTAAACAAATTAGGCTAGATACCAGCGGTTTGGGGTTAGTATAAATATCACTGCAGCTATATTGCATTCCTCATGTCCAAGTGCACCTGGAAATGTGCCTAAGTTCAGACAGTGACTTCAGTCCTTACTCATTTTATTGTGTGTCATATCACTGTTTTATGACTACATTGCAGAAAGTTAACACTACATTGTCAGTAGATGGCACTGTGAGTTTGCAGTTACAATAAACAATGTCTCTGATTCATTTCAAGATAAATGCCTGGTACAGATCAGCCTCTTCTGCCATGGACTAAAAAATGCTGTTTTTGGCAAGTGCTGTTTACTTGACTGATGAAAAAAATGTGTCATGCATTTGGTTTAGATTTAGAGCTGAGGTATATTTGGAGGAAACTGTGAAAGGAAAAGGTGGAAGGGAACATATTTTCATTTCTGTACTTTGTTGTGGTTTGTGGGTTTGTGGTTGACTTTAATAAATAGGACAGAAAATGGGCTGGGGAAGCAATGTGGAAATGCAGTAGCATGTGCTTAGTGCTTTTCCCTGCTTTATTCTTTAATTCAGTTAATGCACATTCCAAAATACAATACTCGTACATGACATGCTATTTTCAAAACTACAGATTAGTATTTTAGGGGCTCCTGGTTGTATGTTCTATTGAGTAAGTCTTTCTAAGTTAAACAATAGAATAATCAACTTACAAAATATTTACATAATCAAAATGTGGACATAGGGTACACCTGGAGAATTTCCATGTGTATTGGAATTTTTTAAGCATAAGGCCAAATTCACAGAATTACTAGTCTCCTTGAAATGTACAGAAATGTAATGATATACAGTCTGGAAGGGCTTTTTACAATCAAAAGATGTTGAATGAAGGTTACCTGGAGGAGGAGTGAATGACATTTGTCATCAAACTATCAAGTGCATTTTACAGAGACGTAAATATATTCTGGTATGTTTGTCTTCCAGTGTACTGAATATTTTTGTTCTCACAAAACACATTGTGTGAATGTGTGTGTGTGTGTGTGTGTGTGTGTGTGTGTGTGTGTGTGTGTGTGTGTGTGTGCATTCTCAAGTTCTTCAGAACAAGTTGTTTTATGAGCACACACACACACACACACACACACACACACACACACACACACACACACAAAGATTCTGCACATCATATTGCTGTTTATCATTATCATAAACTTTTCTGAATATGGATACTTTTAAGGAAGGTTTTTCACAAAATAATGTGTACAGCTGGGGTTAAGGGTAGATTAAGGGTTAGCACATATGAGTAATGTGGGGTGGGGGCAAAGGTCCCCATTCCACCTTACTTGTGTGTTAACCCTAATCCCAAATGTACCCCTGTCACAACCCTTTATGAAGAACTCTTTCCCTAACAGTACCACTACACTAGACACTTGGACACATTTCCCATACTTAACACACAAACGCAGCATTAATGCTGTTCTCTTACCCAACTCTTGATTAAACCCTAACCCACAAAACCTCATATAGACATTTCCACCCCAAATTCTGGAATGTTCAGAATATCTAAAGTTTTGGGATGAACATTCTCATGCCCACCTACCATACAATAACTTGAAGCACATATCCTACACAAGCTAAGCTTTCATCATTCTGACATTTGATAACAGCATTCGATAAAGAGCACTGTCGATAAAAAAGCAACACTTCACTTTGTTGGCAAAAGCACAAAAGCAGCAGTCAACAAAGTGAATTGTTCACCCACACACACGCAAACACATGTATAAGGGCTCCATGGCAAATGAGTGACTCTTCAGTGAGCACCCTTCATAAGTGTAGTCAAAAAATGACAGTGGTCAAACCCCTGGAGATCCACCTTTCCATGTCCATAAATTATAAAATGGGTTAAATGGACCAAAGAACCACTAAACACAAACCTATTCCACTAACTACCTCTAATTGTTTCCTTTTAGAAGTACAAACCTATAAGTGAAAGCACTTCCCTTAAGTAGAAGTACTTCCAATCCCTAAGATCAATTAAAACACACATCAATAAGCTATCAACCTGATACAAAAAAAGAAAAAAAAAAACAGCCATGATAGTTCTTCCACACATCACTGAATTTAGGTATAAAAATCTGATAAACAAGTACAACACACGTTAGTTTTACTTGAGATAAATAAATACTAAGAAAAGCAGTACACAATAATTTCAGAAGTGCTTTTTGCCAGTATTTTATTTTGTTTTCAATGTGCTCCAGCACTTCCATTATTAACAATCATCTGGTACCTCTGCTGTTGATCAAACCTTTGTTATATTAGATAATGATTTCTTAAATCATCAATACTAATTTACTACGTTTCCTTAAATGTTGATTGTGACCATCACTGATGGTGAGTACTATTTCTTTAAATGTTGATTAATAGTTTGCATTTAGTCACATGACTAGAAACGTGATTGATGTGTATATCTAAGATGTACTCCTTGTGTACAGACAAATCTTCCTATAAGGTATTCAGAGAAGAAAATGGAAGACTGCTATTGATAAAGGAGTTGCTGGAGCACAGTGTTTCATTCTTTTTTTTATTTCTTAGACTAAACAGTGCTGTTTATGCTTCCTTATAATTTTGCAGCTCTGCTTCTCCCCCTTCATTTAGTAATAAAATGGTGAAATACACTAAATTAATGTTAGAACTGCCAGCTATGCTGAGTTACTGGTGTCGCTGTTGCTTTTCTCCATGCATTCTTTACCCTCGCCCTGTGTGGACCACCATTTGCTCTGAGTTACCGTGCAATGGTACCTCCTATACTGAGCCAACAGATATTGCCAACATACTGGCCGACAGATTCAGTGCCAGCTTTACCCCTTTCTCACCCCTTAAAGGACCAATCACAGTACCAGAAGAATGCCAGGCACCCAGCATTACTGCAGCACAGGTTAAAGCTGCATTGTCCAAGGCCAAGAATACAGCTTCCATGGGACCCAATAATATCCCTGGCTGTGTTCTATATAAACTACAAAGTGAACTGGCACCACATCTGTGTGCCCTTCTCTTTCACAGCCTCACCTCAGGCTTTGTCCCTACTGAATGGCGTACTGCTACAGTCATCCCTCTCCATAAAGGGGGAGTGACTATAGACCCTGGGAATTATCACCCCATTAGCCTGAAGAGTCTGATATGTAAAGCTATGGAGTGCATCATCATGGACCTGATTAACAAAGATATAGGAAATCTACAAACTCTAGACCCCATGCAATTTGGCTTTGTGAAAGGGAGATAATGCCTGCTCAACCTGGTTGACTTCTTTGAGCCAGTCACCAGGGCTGTGGATGAAGGTAAGGCAGTACATACAGCCTACCTCGATCTGGCCAAAGCCTTTTATACCATTCCTCACTCAGGAATTATTGATAAACTCAACAAACTAGGCATCAACCCTTATGTCACTAGGTGGGTTGCAAACTGACTCACAGATAGAACACACAGTAAGTAGTAGACTCCAAGTCAGACTGCCGACCAGTCATGAGTGGAGTCCCACAGGGATCGGTCTTGGGTCCTCTCGTGTTCAGCATCTTATTCTCAGAAGTCCAGGCCAAAAAAAAAGGGACTATGGCTGACCAAGTTTGCAGATGACTGCAAAGTGGGAGCCATTATTAACACCCCAAGTGATGCAGACATCCTACAGAAAGGCGTCACTGACACCAATGACTGGTGTTGAAACCATGGCCTTAAGCTTACTGCAAAAAATGTGTCATCATTCCCTTTGATAAAAACTCAGTTCCCACTAATTACCACATCAATGGGAGCCCACTGAACACTGAAGGTGTTATAAGAGATCTGGGGATGCAGGTTGACAGCAACCTCTCCTTCGACCACCACATTGCCACTGTGGTCAGAAAGTCCTCTTATGTGGCACATCTTATTACCAAGGGTTTTGCATCCAGGAAGAAAGAGGTCATCGTCTCTCTCTACTCTTCCCTCATTAGACCAGTCATTGAGTATAATACCCCATTTGGCATGTACCTCATGAGACACCTGCAACAGCTGGAGGGGCCACAGAAGTACCTCATGAAGAGAATCCTAGATTTTAAACACGTCCTAGATGGGCAGACTCAAAAGACTCCAGCTATTCTCTGTCTGATATCACCTACTTAGAGGTGATCTTTGCTTGACTTACAAAGCCATGTCTGACCCAGCTATGTTAGAAATGCTACATCTAACGACATCCCAATCCCTCCGCACCACACGCTCCAGAGACTTCAACCTCATTACCACAATCAACAGAGCATGTTGGAGGGACAGGTTTTTCACCCAGAGACTGCCCATGCTCTGGAATAGACTTCCCATACACATCAAGCAGAGCACCTCACTGTCCCTCTTCAAGATAAATCTTGATGAGTGGATGGGTAATAGAAAGTTCACCCTGGGGATCACTCCTGTGGCTCTACTTGATAGTGGCACTGGGAACTAACGTCTGGCGGCAAGATGACCTTTATTAATTACAGTGGCTCATATGGGTGTATACTAGGCTAATGGCCCTGGAGCCTTTACAAGGTCCCCCTGCCTGCACTATGATTACCACTGCTGTCATGTTTACGGACAGATGAATGGATGCAGTGGCACCAAGACAGCCATCAGACAACCAGGATCACTGCTCAAAGGACAAATGAAGGGATACTCAGGATTACCCAAGCCAGACATATAAGCTAGACTCTGGGTTCAGTGCTGCAGCTACTGACTGACAGAATGCAGTGGCAGTACCTGCATATTATGTTCTCCCTTTTTCCCAAAGAAGATATGTATACATACCTCTCAACCTATTAGTTCAAAAATCTGGACACGGCCTAAAATAATGGGTGGACAAAGGCCCAAAATTAGAGACAGATTTTAAATATTACTCTTATAAACTTAGAAAGTTGACAGAATAACAGGATTTGTCTTAGTGTGCATTTTCTGAAGAATATGAAGCCTGAAACTCAAATGTATGGCATTATTTAGTGACTTCAATCTTCACTGGTTTGCCAGAAAAAGATACAAATTTTACAGGTTACAGACGACAAAATATAAAGCAGAAATCTGGACATTCTGCTAAAATCTGGACAGTTGAGAGCTATGTATGTATAGAGACAGAGTGATACATTTTCTTCACTGCAAGCACTATGCCACCTACTAGATGACCCTTCCCCTTTTCCACACACTACCCAATAATGAAATGTCCCATCTTGATTTCTGTTTTCTATGTATGATGGGACTATCACAACCTGACATTGTCCCTGGTAACTTGTGACACCTGATTACTGTTTTACTTGGTATGAGGGGACTATCATCACCTGACATTGTTTCTGGTAACTTGTGACACCTGATTTCTGTTTTAGTCAGTATGAGGGGACTGTCACCACCTGACATTGTTCCTGGTAACTTGTGACACTTGATTTCTGTTTAAGTCAGTATGAGGGGACTATTGCCACCTGACACTGTTTCTGGTAACTTGTGACACTTGATTTCTGTTTTAGTCAGTATGAGGGGGCTGTCGCCACCTGACATTGTTTCTGAAAACTTCTGACACCTGAGTTCTGTTTTAGTCCATATGAGGGGACTGTCACCACCTGACATTGTTTCTGGTAACTTGTGATACCTGATTTCTGTTTTCCTATGTATGATGGGACTATCACCAACTGACATTGTTCCTGGTAACTTGTGACACTTGATTTCTGTTTTAGTCAGTATGAGGGGACTGTCACTCTCTGACTTTGTTCCTGGTGACTTGTGACACCTGATTTCTGTTTTAGTTAGTATGAGGGGACTATCACCACCTGACATTGATCCTGGTAACTTGTGACACCTGATTTCTATTTTAGTCAGTATGAGGGGACTGTCACCACCTGACATTGTTCCTGGTAACCTGTGACACTTGATTTCTGTTTTCCTATGTATGACAGGACTATCATCACCTGACATTGTTCCTGGTAACTTGTGACACCTGATTTCTGTTTTACTCAGTATGAGGGGACTATCATCACTTGATATTGTTACAAAGCCATGATTAGTCAACTAGGTTCAGCAGCATATTCCTTTGTTTTGGTTTGCCGCCATTACCTACAGGGAGACTGAAATCAAAACACTCACAGAGACACAAACAACAACTGCTGACTGGAAATTACTACCCTAAAGAGAGTTGCTTCATATGTGGCTACTTTATCTTATCAACACAATGCTACACAGTAGTTTGACAAATTGTTGTGTATTCTGTGCTGGCTTTTTTCTGATGTGTTTAAATGCTTTAATTCATCATCATTTCTCTGTCTGCTGACTAGAAAATTTCATATTACAGATTTCTGAGGTGACATTTTGGTATATCATATTGCTTGTTGAAGGTTTTTGTATGGTAAATCACTTTTATGTTTGAATACAAGCAGATCTCTTCTGGCTCTCCACTGGGAGAAGTTGTTGTGGCATGTTGATAACATACAATTAATGATGCACATTTCAATCAATCCTCAGATTTTTCTAATGATTTCCTTACATTCCACCCCCCGTCTACTGATTTTCCTTAAGATTTACTTCCCAGTGACAAAAATAATAAATAAATAAATAAATAAATAAATAAATACATAAATAAATAAATAAATAAATAACTTTTTAGACAATATCATGCACTTTTATTCAAGTATTCATAGGAAATGTCAGTTCACCAATATGTATTCACTTAACAACAGGGGATATCCAAAATTTTCTAAGAAAAGCGTAATACAGGGCCAAGCAATAAGGAATTTCAGGCTGCTAAATTCAGACATTGTTGTGAAAAAGAAATTAAAATGTGAGAAGAAATTTGTCATAAAAAGAAACACTATAATTTTATAAGGGATATATTTCTGTAAAGTCAGTCAAAAGAGAAATGCTATTTATAAATCA